>NC_057804.1:562788587-562803039 GCF_018294505.1 Triticum aestivum
GGGGCGCTGCAGAAGAAGAATGGATGGAAAGACTGTACAGCCATTGCTCGGAGTCAACTGACAGCGTGCAACGCTCCGAGTTGTTTAATCTATCATGTGGCGTCCAGCATCTCCCGCCTTTTCCTCGTGTTTTGTCCTTTGCTTCCCATCAAGATCTCGCGCGTAGTATGCTTTCCACAAAGGCGTCGGCAGGAGCACGCGCTTTTCTTTCAGCGTTGGCCGACGAAGCCCGATCGCGTTCGGTCAAATTCCAGGTCGACACGCCTCCACTGGAGACGAACGCGGCCAGTTGACGCTGTGGGGGGCCGGGCCACGTACGTACTGTGCGTGTGCAGGTCCAAGCATCTCCTTGACTCTCGTCTCCTCCTCCCTTTAACTCGAAATAGTTATGCGCATGCATGCATGGGAGGCGGGCCCGGCCGGGCGGGGAACATCCCACGAACTCGGTACCAAGTACAGGCACATGCACAGGCACCACCTAGTTACGTAGATTCTACTGGAGGCCGGCGTTGCAAAAGCATGCATGGCATGGCATGGAATAGAGGCACGCACGGCTAGCGTTGGTGGCGGCCAATAATTGTTGCCTGTACTTGGTATCGTCGTCGCCGTCCACGTCTAGGAGGAGGACACAGAGGCGGGCGCACATCATGGGCGGGCATCTAGACTCTGTACGCATGCGGCGGCGAGTCTCATCAATGGCGAGCTGGGCATTCGACAGATGGACGGGTGCAATGGCAAATCCATGTGTAGGAATCTTGACGATGATGAATGTACGTACGTGCGCGCTCGGAGGCCGGGAGGCGGTGCGGTGCGCCCTGCGCCGTGCACGGCCGGCGTGAATTGATGGCATGGCATGGCATGGTACATGGCTTGTTTGACGTAAACGTGCGTACGTGCACGTACGGTGCGCCCGCGGGCAGGAACCCACCATTTTCCTTTTACTCTTTTTTTTAAGGCAATTTTTCCTCTTTTCTTCCCCTTGATTGATGAGGTTCGGCCACTTCTCTGGTACGGCACCAGCCGAGAGTGCCGGGCCGTGCTGCGGGCGCTTTGCACGAGTGCCCCACCAGCGCCGGCCCGTCAGACTAGGCCTGCTTTTCTTCTTGTTCAGACTAGGTTTGGGAGCAACTAATTAACAAGCGCTCCTTCGGAAGCCTCACAACGATCAGCGTCACTCTGCGCGTTCTCAGCCCCCTGGCATGTATCGCGCTCTAGGCGCTTTCTCCGGATTTTTTTCCACACACGTTTTCGGCTTTTTAAATGATTTTTTTGGATTATAAAGGGGTACGGCAGGGAGATCCACACTCGCCCTTTCTATTCAATATGGCTGTAGAAGCTCTGTCCAAAATGATTCGCAATGCCCAAGCAGAAGGACTGCTGACAGGCCTTGCCCCAGACCTGATCAGTGGGGGTGTTGCTATTCTTCAATATATGCCGATGACACTGTCATCTGTCTTGAACATAATAGAGAAGCTGCTATTAACCTCAAACTGGTACTTTACATATTTGAACTCATGTATGGGCTTAAAATAAATTTCCTTGAGAGTGAAATTCTCTGTGTAGGAGGAGATGATGACTTGTTAACCTTCTACTCTGATCTTTTCAATTGTCAGATAGGGCACTTTTTTATGAAATATCTGGGAGTGCCTGTAAGTTTTTCCACCCTTCGAGCTCTTGACTGGAGTTTTGTGGATGGTAAATTCCTTAAATGTTGTGAGTCCTGGATTGGAAATGCGGCTTCCTCTAGGGGAAGGCTGACTCTCCTTAATTCTTCCCTTACAAGCATCATTTACTATTATATGTCTATTATATGTCTGTGTTCATGCTCCCTAAAAAGATCATTGAGAGGTTGGACAAGCACAGAAAAAAAGTTCTTTTGGCAGGAAACTAGTGGTCGTAAAAGATATCACTTGGTGAAATGGTCTAGAATTTGTAGATCCAAAAATAAAGGGGGATTAGGAGTTAAAGACCTACATAAGCAGAATATCAGCCTCCTCACCAAATGGTGGTGGAAGCTGAAAACACAGCAAGGTCTGTGGCAAGATGTGGTTCGGGCCAAATATTTTAAGAATGACACGGTCTCCTCGGTGAAATGTAAGTTTGGGGATTCCCCCATTTGGAAGGCCATTTTGAAGGTTAAAGAGATATACTTGGCAGGGAGAGAGGTGATCATGAAATCTCGTGATGTTACTAGATTGTGGAGTGACACCATTCTGGGCGAGCCTCCTTTGCAAAATTGCACTACTAGGGAAAAGCCTAGCAGCAACGCGGGTTTTAGGCCTATCAGTAGCGCCGGGCTATGCGCTACTGATAAGGCGCTACAGCTAACGTGTAGCAGTAGCGCCTCCCATTCCACGCTACTGCTATACATGGATAGCTGCAGCGCGCTTCTGTGGACAGCGCTACTGATATTATCTGCAGCGCTTTTTGAAGGCCAGCGCTACTAGTAAGGCGGCGCTACCGCTAACTTTTGCCCATCGCTACTACTAATTTTATTAGTTTTTTTCCTGCATATATGTTTTGTATTTGAATAGGCTTTATACAATTTTTTTTGTATTTGAATAGGCTTTATACAAATGTAATCATAGCATATACATACAACTAGTCTCATCAAATCATGTCATCATCATAATCATCATCCAACACAAAATGGTCTCTCGTCATCATCTCGAAAATAGCGATACAAGTCTCGATTACTTGCAAATACTGTTGGAAATATGCCCTAGAGGCAATAATAAAAGCATTATTATTATATTTTCTTGTTCATGATAATTGTCTTTATTCATGCTATAATTGTGTTATCCGGAAATCGTAATACATGTGTGAATAACAGACACCGACATGTCCCTAGTGAGCCTCTAGTTGACTAGCTCGTTGATCAACAGATAATCATGGTTTCCTGACTATGGACACTGGATGTCATTGATAACGAGATCACATCATTAGGAGAATGATGTGATGGACAAGACCCAATCCTAAACATAGCACAAGATCGTATAGTTCGTTTGCTAGAGTTTTCCAATGTCAAGTATCTTTTCCTTAGACCATGAGATCGTGTAACTCCCGGATACCGTAGGAGTGCTTTGGGTATGCCAAACGTCACAACGTAACTGGGTGACTATAAAGGTAGACTACGGGTATCTCCGAAAGTGTCTGTTGGGTGACATGGATCAAGACTGGGATTTGTCACTCCGTATGACGGAGAGGTATCACTGGGCCCACTCGGTAATGCATCATCATAATGAGCTCAGAGTGACCAAGTTTCTGGTCACGGGATCATGCATTACGGTACGAGTAAAGTGACTTGCCGGTAACGAGATTGAACGAGGTATTGGGATACCGACGATCGAATCTCGGGCAAGTAACATATCGATGGACAAAGGGAATAGCGTACGGGGTTGATAGAATCCTCGACATCGTGGTTCATCCGATGAGATCATCGTGGAGCATGTGGGAGCCAACATGGGTATCCAGATCCCGCTGTTGGTTATTGACCGGAGAGTCGTCTCGGTCATGTCTGCTTGTCTCCCGAACCCGTAGGGTCTACACACTTAAGGTTCGGTTACGCTAGGGTTGTAGGGATATGTATATGCAGTAACCCGAATGTTGTTCGGAGTCCCGGATGAGATCCCGGACGTCACGAGGAGTTCCGGAATGGTCCGGAGATAAAGATTTATATATGGGAAGTCCTGTTTCGGGCATCGGGACAAGTTTCGGGGTCATCGGTATTGTACCGGGACCACCGGAAGGGTCCCGGGGGTCCACCGGGTGGGTCCACCTGTCCCGGGGGGCCACATGGGCTGTAAGGGGGTGCGCCTTGGCCTAATGGGCCAAGGGCACCAGCCCCACATGGGCCCATGCGCCTAGGGTTTAAGGGGGCAAGAGTCCTAGGAGGGTAAGGCACCTCCTAGGTGCCTTGGGGGGAGGGAAAACCCCCCTTGGCCGCCGCACCCCCTAGGAGATTGGATCTCCTAGGGCCGGCCACCCCCCCTTGGCCCTCCTATATATAGTGGGGGGAGAGGAGGGACTTCATACCTGAACGCCTTGGCCTTTGGTTGCCTCCTTCTCCCTCCCCAACACCTCCTCCACCTCCATAGTGCTTAGCGAAGCTCTGCCGGAGTACTGCAGCTCCATCAACACCACGCCGTCGTGCTGCTGCTGGTGCCATCTCCCTCAACCTCTCCTCCCTCCCTTGCTGGATCAAGGAGGAGACGTGGCTGTTCCGTACGTGTGTTGAACGCGGAGGTGCCGTCCGTTCGGCGCTGGTCATCGGTGATTTGGATCACGTCGAGTACGACTACATCATCACCGTTCTTTTGAACGCTTCCGCTCGCGATCTACAAAGGTATGTAGATGCATCTAATCACTCGTTGCTAGATGAACTCCTAGATGATCTTGGTGAAACGAGTAGGAAATTTTTTGTTTTCTGCAACGTTCTCCAACAGTGGCATCATGAGCTAGGTCTATGCGTAGTTCTTCTTGCGCGAGTAGAACACAATTTGTTGTGGGCGTAGATTTGTCAACTTTCTTGCCGTTACTAGTCCTTTCTTGCTTCAGCGGTATTGTGGGATGAAGCGGCCCGGACCAACCTTACACGTACGCTTACGTGAGACCGGTTCCACCGACTAACATGCACTAGTTGCATAAGGTGGCTGGCGGGTGTCTGTCTCTCCTACTTTAGTTGGAGCGGAATCGATGAACAGGGTCCTTATGAAGGGTAAATAGAAGTTGACAAATCACGTTGTGGATTTAACGTAGGTAAGAAAACGTTCTTGCTAGAACCCTAATTCAGCCACGTAAAACTTGCAACAACAATTAGAGGACGTCTAACTTGTTTTTGCAGCAAGTGGTTTGTGATATGATATGGCCAAAGTTGTGATGAATGATGAATGATCTATATGTGATGTATGAGATGTTCATGCTATTGTAATAGGAATCACGACTTGCATGTCGATGAGTATGACAACCGGCAGGAGCCATAGGAGTTGTCTTTATTCTTTTATATGACCTGCGTGTCATCAAGAAACGCCATGTAAATTACTTTACTTTATTGCTAAACGCGTTAGCCATAGTAGTAGAAGTAATAGTTGGCGAGCAACTTCATGGAGACACGATGATGGAGATCATGATGATGGAGATCATGGTGTCAAGCCGGTGACAAGATGATCATGGAGCCCCAAGATGGAGATCAAAGGAGCTATGTGATAATGGCCATATCATGTCACGTTTATTATTTGATTGCATGTGATGTTTATCATGTTTTGCATCTTGTTTACTTAGAACGACGGTAGTAAATAAGGTGATCCCTCATACTAATTTCAAGAAGTGTTCCCCCTAACTGTGCACCGTTGCGACAGTTTGCTGTTTCAAAACACCACGTGATGATTGGGTGTTTTATTCAGACGTTCACATACAACGGGTGTAAGACAGATTTACACATGCAAACACTTAGGTTGACTTGACGAGCCTAGCATGTACAGACATGGCCTCGGAACACAGAAGACCGAAAGGTCGAGCATGAGTCGTATAGAAGATACGATCAACATGAAGATGTTCACCGATGTTGACTAGTCCGTCTCACGTGATGATCGGACACGGTCTAGTTTAACTCGGATCATGTAATACTTAGATGACTAGAGGGATGTCTAATCTAAGTGGGAGTTCACTAATATTTTGATTGGTTGAACTTAATTATCATGAACTTAGTCTAAATATTTTACAATATGTCTTGTAGATCAAATGGCCAAC
The DNA here is from genome assembly GCF_018294505.1 of Triticum aestivum. NCBI lineage: Eukaryota > Viridiplantae > Streptophyta > Magnoliopsida > Poales > Poaceae > Triticum > Triticum aestivum. Next base: position 562,794,336 of record NC_057804.1, read on the forward strand.
GTAGTCCTCAACTTCAACGCGTTCCTAGAGAAAACCAAGCTGAAAGACGATGGCAGCAACTATACGGACTGGGTCCGAAACCTGAGGATCATCCTCATAGCTGCCAAGAAAGATTATGTCCTACAAGCACCGCTTGGTGACGCACCCGTTCTCCCTGCAGAACAAGATGTTATGAACGCTTGGCAGGCACGTTCCGATGACTACTCCCTCGTTCAGTGCGGCATGCTTTACAGCCTAAAGCCGGGGCTCCAAAAGCGTTTTGAGAGACATGGAGCATATGAGATGTTCAAAGAGCTGAAAATGGTTTTCCAAGCTCATGCCCGGGTCGAGAGATATGAAGTCTCCGACAAATTCTTCAGCTGTAAGATGGAGGAAAACAGTTCTGTCAGTGAGCACATACTCACTATGTCTGGGTTGCATAACCGCTTGACTCAGCTGGGAGTTAATCTCCCGGATGATGCGGTCATTGACAGAATCCTCCAGTCGCTTCCACCAAGCTACAAGAGCTTTGTGATGAACTTCAATATGCAGGGGATGGAAAAGACCATTCCTGAAGTATTTGCTATGCTGAAATCAGCAGAGGTAGAAGTCAGGAAGGAACATCAAGTGTTGATGGTCAATAAAACCACTAAGTTCAAGAAAGGCAAGGGTAAAAAGAACTTCAAGAAGGACGGCAAGGAGGTTGCCACGCCCGGCAAGCAAGCTGCCGGGAAGAAGCCAAAGAATGGACCCAAGCCCGAGACTGAGTGCTTTTATTGCAAGGGAAGCGGTCACTAGAAGCGGAACTGCCCTAAGTACTTAGCGGATAAGAAGGCCGGCAAAACAAAAGGTATATGTGATATACATGTAATTGATGTGTACCTTACTAGTGCCCGTAGTGGCTCCTGGGTATTTGATACCGGTGCAGTTGCTCACATTTGTAACTCAAAGCAGGGGCTGCGGAATAAGCGGAAACTGGCAAAGGACGAGGTGACGATGCGCGTCGGGAATGGTTCCAAGGTCAATGTGATCGCCGTCGGCACGCTACCTCTGCATCTCCCTTCGGGATTAGTTTTAAACCTTAATAATTGTTATTTAGTGCCAGCTTTGAGCATGAACATTGTATCGGGATCTCGTTTAATTCGAGATGGCTACTCTTTTAAATCTGAGAATAATGGTTGTTCCATTTTTATGAGAGATATGTTTTATGGTCATGCTCCTATGGTGAATGGTTTATTTTTTATGAATCTCGAACGTGATGCTACACATATTCATAATGTGAGTACCAAAAGAAGCAAGGTTGATAATGATAGTCCCACATACTTGTGGCACTGCCGCCTTGGTCACATAGGTGTCAAACGCATGAAGAAGCTCCATGCTGATGGACTTTTAGAGTCTCTTGATTATGAATCATTTGACACGTGCGAACCATGCCTTATGGGTAAAATGACCAAGACTCCGTTCTCAGGAACAATGGAGCGAGCAACCGACTTATTGGAAATCATACATACTGATGTGTGCGGTCCAATGAGTGTTGAGGCTCGCGGTGGCTATCGTTATGTTCTCACCCTCACGGATGATTTAAGTAGGTATGGGTATATCTACTTAATGAAACACAAGTCTGAAACCTTTGAAAAGTTCAAGGAATTTCAGAGTGAGGTTGAAAATCAACGTGACAGGAAAATCAAGTTTCTACGATCAGATCGTGGAGGAGAATACTTGAGTCACGAGTTTGGGGCACACTTAAGAAAATGTGGAATAGTTTCACAACTCACGCCACCTAGAACACCTCAGCGTAATGGTGTGTCCGAACGTCGTAATCGCACTCTGTTAGATATGGTGCGATCTATGATGTCTCTTACCGATTTACCGCTTTCTTTTTGGGGCTATGCTTTAGAGACTGCCGCATTCACTTTAAATAGGGCTCCGTCGAAATCCGTTGAGACGACACCGTATGAATTATGGTTTGGGAAGAAACCTAAGCTGTCGTTTCTAAAAGCTTGGGGATGCGATGCTTATGTCAAGAAACTTCAACCTGAAAAGCTCGAACCCAAATCGGAAAAATGCGTCTTCATAGGGTACCCAAAAGAAACTATTGGGTACACCTTCTACCTCAGATCCGAAGGCAAGATCTTTGTTGCCAAGAATGGGTCCTTTCTGGAGAAAGAGTTTCTCTCGAAAGAAGTAAGTGGGAGGAAAGTAGAGCTTGATGAAGTATTACCTCTTGAACCGGAAAATGGCGCAACTCAAGAAAATGTTCCTGAGGTGCCAGCACCGACTAGAGAGGGAGTTAATGATAATGATCAAGATACTTCTGATCAAGCCCCTACTGAAATTCGAAGGTCCACAAGGACACGTTCCGCACCAGAGTGGTACGGCAACCCTGTCTTGGAAATCATGTTGTTAGACAACGGTGAACCTTCGAACTGTGAAGAAGCGATGGCGGGCCCGGATTCCGACAAATGGCTAGAAGCCATGAAATCCGAGATAGGATCCATGTATGAAAACGAAGTATGGACTTTGACTGACTTGCCCGTTGAACGGCGAGCCATAGAAAATAAATGGATCTTTAAGAAGAAGACAGACGCGGATGGTAATGTGACCATCTATAAAGCTCGGCTTGTCGCTAAGGGTTATCGACAAGTTCAAGGGGTTGACTACGATGAGACTTTCTCACCGGTAGCGAAGCTGAAGTCCGTCCGAATCATGTTAGCAATTGCCGCATTCTATGATTACGAAATATGGCAAATGGACGTCAAAACGGCATTCCTTAATGGTTTCCTTAAGGAAGAATTGTATATGATGCAGCCGGAAGGTTTTGTCGATCCTAAGAATGCTGACAAAGTGTGCAAGCTCCAACGCTCGATTTATGGGCTGGTGCAAGCATCTCAGAGTTGGAACATTCGCTTTGATGAGATGATCAAAGCGTTTGGGTTTACACAGACTTATGGAGAAGCCTGCGTTTACAAGAAAGTGAGTGGGAGCTCTGTAGCATTTCTCATATTATATGTAGATGACATACTGTTGATGGGAAATGATATAGAACTCTTGGACAGCATCAAGGCCTACTTGAATAAAAGTTTTTCAATGAAGGACCTTGGAGAAGCTGCTTATATATTAGGCATCAAAATCTATAGAGATAGATCAAGACGCCTCATAGGTCTTTCACAAAGCACATACCTTGATAAGATATTGAAGAAGTTCAATATGGATCAATCCAAGAAAGGGTTCTTGCCTGTGTTACAAGGTGTGAAATTGAGCTCAGCTCAATGTCCGACCACGGCAGAAGATATAGAAGAGATGAGCGTCATCCCCTATGCCTCAGCCATAGGTTCTATTATGTATGCCATGCTGTGTACCAGACCTGATGTAAACCTTGCCGTAAGTTTGGTAGGAAGGTACCAAAGTAATCCCGGCAAGGAACACTGGACAGCGGTCAAGAATATCCTGAAGTACCTGAAAAGGACTAAGGAAATGTTTCTCGTTTATGGAGGTGACGAAGAGCTCGTCGTAAAGGGTTACGTTGACGCTAGCTTCGATACAGATCTGGATGACTCTAAGTCACAAACCGGATACGTGTATATTTTGAATGGTGGGGCAGTAAGCTGGTGCAGTTGCAAGCAAAGCGTCGTGGCGGGATCTACATGTGAAGCGGAGTACATGGCAGCCTCGGAGGCAGCACATGAAGCAATATGGGTGAAGGAGTTCATCACCGACCTAGGAGTCATACCCAATGCGTCGGGGCCGATCAAGCTCTTCTGTGACAACACTGGAGCTATTGCACTTGCCAAGGAGCCCAGGTTTCACAAGAAGACAAGGCACATCAAGCGTCGTTTCAACTCCATTTGTGAAAATGTTCAAGATGGAGACATAGAGATTTGTAAAGTACATACGGACCTGAATGTAGCAGATCCGTTGACTAAACCTCTCCCTAGAGCAAAACATGATCAACACCAGAATTCCATGGGTGTTCGATTCATCACAATGTAACTAGATTATTGACTCTAGTGCAAGTGGGAGACTGTTGGAAATATGCCCTAGAGGCAATAATAAAAGCATTATTATTATATTTCCTTGTTCATGATAATTGTCTTTATTCATGCTATAATTGTGTTATCCGGAAATCGTAATACATGTGTGAATAACAGACACCGACATGTCCCTAGTGAGCCTCTAGTTGACTAGCTCGTTGATCAACAGATAGTCATGGTTTCCTGACTATGGACACTGGATGTCATTGATAACGAGATCACATCATTAGGAGAATGATGTGATGGACAAGACCCGATCCTAAACATAGCACAAGGTCGTATAGTTCGTTTGCTAGAGTTTTCCAATGTCAAGTATCTTTTCCTTAGACCATGAGATCGTGTAACTCCCGGATACCGTAGGAGTGCTTTGGGTATGCCAAACGTCACAACGTAACTGGGTGACTATAAAGGTAGACTACGGGTATCTCCGAAAGTGTCTGTTGGGTGACATGGATCAAGACTGGGATTTGTCACTCCGTATGACGGAGAGGTATCACTGGGCCCACTCGGTAATGCATCATCATAATGAGCTCAGAGTGACCAAGTGTCTGGTCACGGGATCATGCATTACGGTACGAGTAAAGTGACTTGCCGGTAACGAGATTGAACGAGGTATTGGGATACCGACGATCGAATCTCGGGCAAGTAACATATCGATGGACAAAGGGAATAGCGTACGGGGTTGATAGAATCCTCGACATCGTGGTTCATCCGATGAGATCATCGTGGAGCATGTGGGAGCCAACATGGGTATCCAGATCCCGCTGTTGGTTATTGACCGGAGAGTCGTCTCGGTCATGTCTGCTTGTCTCCCGAACCCGTAGGGTCTACACACTTAAGGTTCGCTTACGCTAGGGTTGTAGGGATATGTATATGCAGTAACCCGAATGTTGTTCGGAGTCCCGGATGAGATCCCGGACGTCACGAGGAGTTCCGGAATGGTCCGGAGATAAAGATTTATATATGGGAAGTCCTGTTTCGGGCATCGGGACAAGTTTCGGGGTCATCGGTATTGTACCGGGACCACCGGAAGGGTCCCGGGGGTCCACCGGGTGGGTCCACCTGTCCCGGGGGGCCACATGGGCTGTAAGGGGGTGCGCCTTGGCCTAATGGGCCAAGGGCACCAGCCCCACATGGGCCCATGCGCCTAGGGTTTAAGGGGGCAAGAGTCCTAGGAGGGTAAGGCACCTCCTAGGTGCCTTGGGGGGAGGGAAAACCCCCCTTGGCCGCCGCACCCCCTAGGAGATTGGATCTCCTAGGGCCGGCCACCCCCCCTTGGCCCTCCTATATATAGTGGGGGAGAGGAGGGACTTCATACCTGAACGCCTTGGCCTTTGGTTGCCTCCTTCTCCCTCCCCAACACCTCCTCCACCTCCATAGTGCTTAGCGAAGCTCTGCCGGAGTACTGCAGCTCCATCAACACCACGCCGTCGTGCTGCTGCTGGTGCCATCTCCCTCAACCTCTCCTCCCTCCCTTGCTGGATCAAGAAGGAGGAGACGTGGCTGTTCCGTACGTGTGTTGAACGCGGAGGTGCCGTCCGTTCGGCGCTGGTCATCGGTGATTTGGATCACGTCGAGTACGACTACATCATCACCGTTCTTTTGAACGCTTCCGCTCGCGATCTACAAAGGTATGTAGATGCATCTAATCACTCGTTGCTAGATGAACTCCTAGATGATCTTGGTGAAACGAGTAGGAAAATTTTTGTTTTCTGCAACGTTCCCCAACAAATACATCGTCATCCATCTAAACAATGATATACGCGAGAAGAGCTATCACTTTGAGTGAGAGTGGAACTATGCAGTACATGAGTTCGTATCCCTCTCTCGCATTAGCGTGAACCTAAACTAACTACTGCGTGTTGCTCGGAAACCGGAAACCGGTACACCTGGGCCTGACACTCCGTCCACTCGTTGTATATCTACTCCTGGCGTAGCACTTCTTCGCCATCGATGATCTATGCACCTGCATCGTCACATGAGTCGATGATATGCAACATATATAGTTGAGCAACAGAAAGAGACAGACTTGGCAAAAATAGAAACAACATATCATAAGCATAAATAACAAAGTTCATCATACCCAAAATGCCCTAACTGGAGTGATCTTCGCTAGTCGAGGAGGAGGACTGTTTAATTACATCACAAATAAAGTTTCACCGTGCATAACTCAAAATTTTGTCATACAGAAAGTATGGACTAAATGGGCACATTTTCATATATCGACAATTACTCCACCATGTCGTGCCATCCATCCATGTCAGGGAGATAGTCCTCGAGCTTAGTGCAAGGCTTCATGTCAAGACGCTGAGAGGCTATCCATGTTCGGATGTCTTCCCGCGACATTTATCCTTCTTCGTAGAACATCCCTGTTTTTTCGATGACCTCCTTCATGATGATTTGGGCAAGTTCGCACCGGATGTGATAGAACTCAGCTCGAAGTCGATGATCCTCGATATCTCCTACGTTCTTTGCCCATTGCAGAATATGGGCATCGCCGGATCTAGGTAACATGCGAAGGTTCTAGCGATCCCGTCTGTACTCCAGCATGTGGTGTAGGACATAGAATCCATCACTAAGAGAATCATTCGGTTGCTGGATGCAGCAGAAGTTAGTCTTATGGCTGAAGGCGAGCCTGCCGCTCTTTTCTTCTTGTCCCTAACCTCTCCACCCAGTGATTGGTAGTAAAACATAGCACTGTCGAGAACATCCTTGATGTGGGTGTAATCCTTTTTGTGAATGTTCTTCGACGAGTCCAAGTAAAGAGCGTGGGAGTATCGGGGGTAGAGGATGATGAGGACGGCGCGCCCACCGCTGCGCAAAATAAATACACCTCAAATTAATTAGCCTCCATCGTGCAAATGAATGATTGAAATCGAAGGAAGGATATCCGCGCGGATGACTTACACGGGATGATAAGGCACGAGAATTGCCTCCTTGTCCTTATTGGCGAGCATGAAACTGACGATGTATTCCCTAGCGTATTCACAGTGCTTTGTGCAGACTCCCAAGAAGGCCTCGTGCATGTAGTACGGGTCAGCGACATAGATATAAGATATCTGCTCAAGTCCAATGATGTAGTTCATGTGCAAGGCATAAAGGCGGACAAACATAAAATCCAGCTTCTTCACGTGAAACATGTCGAATATGTAATCGAACCGAAGGAAGAACTTATCCGCGGGGAAGCAGTCGACGTACGACAACACTAGTAGAAAAAGGGTCAAATGTGAAGCACAATAGTGCCAGTTGGAATTTCAGCCGGCACTAATGTGTACACTAGTGCCGGTTCGTGGCGGCGATCAATAGCACCGGTTCGTGGCGAACCTTTAGTACTGGTTCATGCCACGAACCGGTACTAAAGAGGATGTGTCAGCCTGCGGTCAGTCTATGGCCCCACCATCACCATTTAGTGCCGGTTCGTACCACGAACCGGTACTAATGAGGTTATGGCAAGCTGTTTTTAGTCTCACCTCGCTCCCCTAACAAGCCTTTTACCACCTTAAATATGTTATTTCTCAAACTATCACAAGCACTTGGTCTTAATTGAACTCTATGTGTAGAATTTGTGGCCGCAATATGAGTCTTCATCGGTTTATAAATCGTTGATGACTCATATTGACAATTCAGATTGTACACACAAAGATCATTGATGATCAAAGTATTTTTGATGTTATAAGATCATATTGACAATTTAGACTGTAAAGAAATATAAGATCATGATCTAAATGCTCTTATATTTTTTGCGTTCAGTATGCACCATTCAAAGCGACGCCATCAACTTTCAACCGTTTATGCCTTCATTTGCTATTTTTCATGCAATGATTTGTTTTGAGAACTAAATGACCTGGAAATTGAAAAGCACTACAAATGAACTCTGAAAAAGTTGAAACTTGGCATGGTATCATCATTTCACCCACATATCATGTTCAAAAAAGTAGAGAGGGTTACGGCAAAAACTGGATGCACTTCGTTTACAAACTGGACAATCTCTTTCGAAGTATTCGGGTTTATGAGGTTATGGCAAGCTGTTTTTTAGTCCCACCTCGCGAAGTGAGAGGGACTAGGAGCGGTTTATAAGCCCTGAGTGTAGAGACGATGAAGAAGAGGCTCAATGCTCACGTTGCTTAGCTTCAAGCCTCCAGGAATACGGTAGACTGCATGGAGCTATGCGCAGTGCAGTTTACACTATTCCGAATGGCTTGAAGAAAATTAACGAGCATTGCACCTCTTTTTTATTTTTAATAACTTATTACAACTCCGGAGTTCTTCTGTTATGGCAAAAACTAATTGCACGTCGACATTTCTTTTTTTTAAGTTATAACTCCAGACTTTGACCATCAAGTTTTGCAGAAAAGAAAAAATAGCAGAAAAGAAGAAAAACTATAGCTGAAAAGAAAAAAACAAAATGAAAAAACTACTCAGAAATAAATAGAAGAAAATAAATATAGCAGAAAAGAAAAAACTATTCAGAAATAAATAGAAGAAAAAATAAAGCAGAAAAGAAAAAAAAATTATATTTGCTATTTTTCAATCGTTTACAAAATGACCATGAAATTGAAAATCACTACAAAATGAACTCTGAAAATGTTGAATTTTGGCAAACTAGATGAAAAACTACTCACAAATAAATAGAAGAAAATAAATATAACAGAAAAGAAAAAACTATACAAAAAACTACGCAGAAATAAGAAGAA
>NC_057804.1:562806062-562807959 GCF_018294505.1 Triticum aestivum
CTTAGTTGAACTTGTTGAATTAATATATAGAACTAATTTATTTTTAGTAAGTAAATGCTTAGTTCAACTAGTTGAATTAATATATAGAACTACTTTATTTTAGTATATGCTTAATTTGAACTAGTTGAATTAATATAACTAGTTTATTTTTAGTAAATGTTTAGTTGAACTAGTTGAATTAATATATAGAACCACTTTATTTTAATATATGCTTAGTTTGAACTAGTTGAATTAATATAACTAGTTTATTTTTAGTAAATGTTTAGTTGAACTAGTTGAATTAATATATATAGAGAACTAGTTTATTTTTAGTAAATGTTTAGTTGAACTAGTTGAATTAATATATAGAACTACTTTATTTTAGTATATGCTTAGTTTGAATTAATATAACTAGTTTATTTTAGTAAATGCTTAGTTGAATTACTAGAAGTAGTTGAATTAATTGAATTAGTAAGTGATTAATGTTTTGCCTAATATGAACATAGGAAATGTCGTCTGACGACGGAAAAAATTTCATTATGTGCGATTACTGTGAAGACCAGCGCGGCCAGTGTGATAGAAATTTCCTTGTTGATGGTAGGCGATTCAGCATCAAGCTGGATGAGACTTTCGAATTCGATACAGTAAGTCACAACGACAAAGTCTATTTTCGTAATTAAGCATGACTTATATATGCTTCATTTGCCTGACTTATAATTTTTAATTTTCACTATTCTACTAGCGCATCCCATGCCATGCAAGAATTTTTGTCTTGGATAAGATAGGTTTCAAAGATATGGAAACTATGGAGGTAAAGAGAGCTTACCTGAAAACTGAGCATGATGGTTATACTTTCAACGTCAAAGTATACAATACACACACGTACACATATTTTGAATGCAAAACTGGGCAAGCACTATGCAAGGCTTATGCATTTGAGCCTGGTATGGTTATCACCTTCGATATTCGTCCGGAAGATGATATTGAAGGTAATAGAGACATATGGGTCGATGTGCAGACGCCTCCAGTTCTACCATTATGTGAGTTCTTCTCATCTATATTTTTGTCTTTGATATTGCTTATTCAAAAATAACTGACAACTAATTTCTATTGACAGCTTATCTCCATTCAACCAAACATGTTCGGCGCTTGGTAGACAAGACCTACTATTGTCCCGGAGCTGAACTAAACTGCGAGGAAATAAGTCATTATGTTTCATGGCTTGAGGATCTTCATACTGTCAAGACAAATTTTCTTCCTGCACTTAGAAATGTTAGTACTCAAAACGTGCGACTAATAGTGATGGTATTGAACTACGGTCACATCTATTTAGGAATGATGGTAAGATATTTACTATTTGTCCTCAGTGCATATTTTGCATACATATTTTTTTGCTAAACTTTCATTGCTAAGTATATTAATTAAGTACTATACGATGTTCTTCAACAGGGACTCCCGATGACAGTTGTGCCTCAGGGGATCGAGACTAAAGGTCAGATGTCAATTGTTAGCTTACGGCCAAGAGATCCTGCATTGCACATGAATGCATTCAAGATTTCTAGAAGCGATGAATGCTTAATAGTGAAAGATTGGAGGAAAAATTTTAATGATCGCAGAGAAGTACTAGGAGGCAGCAATGAGAAGCGCAGCCCACGATTAGGAGACAGGTTCATCGGCATGCTCCAGTATGATCAATCAGGAGAGCTATACATGTTCTATGCTATTTTACCAGAGAGAGAGAGAGTAGCTAGCAGGAGTGATTTAGCTAGTTCTTCATGCTGCTCTTAATTAGTACTTGTCCTTTCATGTCCGTGTTCTTTGTTCTGAACTTAAGTGATTTGCTTTTGTGGTGTTATATATGAACGCTTATATCATGACAATCATGTTGAACTCGATGATTGGTTCTACTAGAAATTAT
>NC_057804.1:562808208-562824340 GCF_018294505.1 Triticum aestivum
TATATATATATATATATATGCATAACGTGTACAATATGTAGTATCGTAAAATACCAGCAAACGAAAAAGAATTAAAATGGAAACACAAAATTAAATGAAAAAGAAATCATAAAACTAAAACCCCCCAAACCTTATAGTACCGGTTGGTCTTACCAACCGGTACTAAAGGGCTCCAGGCCCCCGGAGCTGGCTCGTGCCACGTGGTTGCCCTTTAGCACCGGTTCATGCTGAACCGGTACTAAAGGGGGGGGGGCTTTAGTGCCCACACTTTAGTGCCGGTTATGGAACCGGCACTAAAGGGCCTTACGAACCGGTGCTATTGCCCGGTTCTGCACTAGTGCAATTGCCGCAGAACTTTAACCACGTAGAGTGGGTATCCTAGATCTTTCGAGGCGATGAGGCCTTTCTCTATCCGCAGCACATCATCATGAAGTCTCCTTAGATCGCCGTATCTGGCCCCTAGAGCTCTTGCAGGTAGGATTGGTTGATCGGGGATATGCCATTTATCCGCATCGGGGATATCTATATGGTCCTGAAGCCGAGGATGCTGAGGCGGCTGGATCATAGAATCAACTTTTTTGCCTTTCCTCGCTCTCTTCCTAGACTTCTTTACTACTAGATGGTCATCCATAATACGTTGAGATGACAATTCAAGCACCGACTCATGATGCTCAAACCCCGAGGAGGCGCCAGTATAGACATACTGTTCAGCGCCATCATCATCCTCGTCCTCATCCATGGCGACGTCATTAGCGACTAATGGAGCCTCCTCCTTACCCCGTCCTCTATCACCCAACCCGACACCCGATGCTAATTGGGTAGGTGGGGTGTTGATGTTCATACCTTGCTGAGGCTGCGTGCTCGTGGGTGTGCTCCCGGCCGCCTCCAGACGAAGCAGACTCTTTGGCCACAACAGGACCCACCCATTGCAACAATCACCAAGTCGCCGCGGGGTCTCGTCATCATCCCCCACTACTATCAGCGGAGGCAAATTCTCGTGGCCCGGTTTGACACTGGCCATGGAAACCTTGAAGGCGTTCGGGGGGATCGGCCGGCTGTGGAACAATGGTTCCTTCAGCTCCATTATCGTCGCCTTCCCCACATCCACCTTCTGGTCGCCGATGGTGTACAATATGGTGCACGGGGTTTCGTCAGCCTGCAAAGAAAAGTCTGCGACGTGAGACATCCGAAAGGCAACGAAATCGGGAGATTATACATTTATATTAAAGGGGGCCCATGTGACAGATATCGTGAGGGCGTCGAGCTCAGCCAAAGACGAAGCACCGCTGAGCACGTCCGGTGCGGGAGCCGGTGCGGGAGCCAGTGCGGGAGCCGGTGCTGGTGCAACGCTAGTCGAGCTGCTCCCCAAGAAGTCAGTGTTGGGGAATGTAGCAGAAATTCAAAATTTTCTACGCATCACCAAGATCAATCTATGGAGATTCTAGCAACAAGAGAGAGAGAGAGGGAGTGCATCTTCATACCCTTGAAGATCGCTAAGCGGAAGCGTTACAAGAATGCTGTTGGTGGAGTCATACACGCAGCGATTCAGATCGCGGTCGATTCCGATCTAAGCGCCGAACGGACGGCGCCTCCGCGTTCAACACACGTACAACCCGGGGAAGTCTCCTCCTTCTTAATCCAGCAAGGGGAGAGGAGAAGTTGAGGGAGAACTCCGACAACACGACGGCGTGGTGGTGATGGAGCTCGTGGTTCTCCGGCAGGGCTTCGCCAAGCACTACGGAGGAGGAGGAGGTGTTGGAGGAGGGAGAGGGCTGTGCCAGGGAAGGGTGTGGCTGCCCTCTCTCTCCCTCACTACATATAGGGGGAAGGAAGGAGGAGGAGGCGCCCTAGGGTTCCCTAGGGGAGGGGCGGCGGCCACAGGGGAAACCCTAGATGGGTTTGGGCACCCCCACCCCCTAGGAAACTTGCCCCCCAAGCCGGGAGGGGCGGTTGCCCTAGGGGTGGCGCCCCCACCTCTCCTGGTTACGTGAGATGGGGTGGCAGGGGCGCTCAGCCCCTTAGGTGGCTGATGTGCCCCCTCCCCTTGGCCCATAAGGCCCCCAACGCTTTCCGGGGCCTCCGAAACCCCTTTCGGACAGGCTGGTCATCACTTGGTACCCCCGGAACAATTCCGGACTCCAATACCCTTCGTCCAATATATCGATCCTCACCGTCAGACCATTCCAGAACTCCTCGTGACATCCGGGATCACATCCGGGACTTCGAACTACCTTAGGTAACCACATACTATTTCCCATAACAACTCTAGCGTCACCGAACCTTAAGTGTGTAGACCGTACGGGTTCGGGAACCATACAGACATGACCGAGATGTTCTCCGGCCAATAACCAACAGCGGGATCTGGATACCCATGTTGGCTCCCACATGTTCCACCATGATCTCATCGGATGAACCACGATGTCGGGGATTCAATCAATCCCGTATACAATTCCCTTTGTCAATCGATATGTTACTTGCCCGAGATTCGATCGTCGGTATCCCAATACCTCGTTCAATCTCGTTACCGGCAAGTCACTTTACTTGTTACGTAATGCATGATCCCGTGACTAACTACTTAATCACATTGAGCTCATTATGATGATGCATTACCGAGTGGGCCCAGAGATACCTCTCCGTCCCAAGGAGTGACAAATCCCAGTCTCGATTCGTGCCAACCCAACAGACACTTTCGGAGATACCCGTAGTGCACCTTTATAGCCACCCAGTTACGCTGTGACGTTTGGCACACCCAAAGCATTCCTACGGTATCCGGGAGTTGCACAATCTAATGGTCTAAGGAAATGATACTTGACATTAGAAAAGCTTTTAGCAAACAAACTACACGATCTTGTGCTATGCTTAGGATTGGGTCTTGTCCATCACATCATTCTCCTAATGATGTTATCCCATTATAAATGACATCCAATGTCCATGGTCAGGAAACCATAACCATCTATTGATCAACGAGCTAGTCAACTAGAGGCTCACTAGGGACATGTTGTGGTCTATGTATTCACACATGTATTACGGTTTCCAGTTAATACAATTATAGCATGAACAATAGATAATTGTCATGAACAAGGAAATATAATAATAACCATTTTATTATTGCCTCTAGGGCATATTTCTAACAGTCTCCCACTTGCACTAGAGTCAATAATCTAGTTCACATCACTATGTGATTGTAATGAATCCAACACCCATTGGTTTTGATCATATCTTGCTTGTGAGAGATTTTATTATTCAACGGGTCTGAATCTTTCAGATCCGTGTGTGCTTTACAAATCTCTATGTCATCTCCTACATGCAGCTACCACGCGCTATTTGGAACTATTCCAAATAACTGCTCTACTATATGAATCCGGTCTACTACTCAGAGTCATCCAGATTAGTGTCAAAGTTTGCATCGGCGTAACCCTTTACGACGAACTCTTTTACCACCTCCATAATCGAGAAAATTCCTTAGTCCACTAGTTACTAAGGATAACCTTGACCGCTATCCTGTGATCCATTCCTGGATCACACTTGTACCCCTTGACTGACTCATGGCAAGGCACACTTCAGGTGCGGTACACAACATAGCGTACTGTAGAGCCTACGTCTAAGGCATAGGGGACGACCTTCGTCCTTTCTCTCTTTTTTGCCGTGGTCAGGTCTTGAGTCTTACTCAATACTCATACCTTATAACACAGCCAAGAACTCCTTCTTTGCCGATCTATTTTGAACTCAATCAAAATCTTGTCACGGTATGTATTCATTTGAAAGTATTATTAAGCTTTTTTGATCTATCCTTATAGATCTTGACGCTCAATGTTCAAGTTGCTTATTCTAGGTTTTCCATTGAAAAACACTTTTCAAATAACCCTATATGCTTTCCAGAAATTCTACATCATTTCCGATCAACAATATGTCAACAACATATACTCATCAGAAATTCTATAGTGCTCCCACTCACTTCTTTGGAAATACAAGTTTCTCATAAACTTTGTATAAATCCAAAATCTTTGATCATCTCATCAAAGCGTATATTCCAACTCCAAGATGCTTACTCCAGTCCTTAGAAGGATTGCTGGAGCTTTGCATACTTGTTAGCATCTTTCAGGATTGACAAAACCTTCTGGTTGTATCACATACAACCTTTCCTCAAGAATATTGTTGAGGAAACAATGTTTTGACATCCTATCTGCAAGATTTCATAAATAATGCACTAACTGCTAATATAATTCCAACAGACTCTTAGCATCGCTACGAGTGAGAAAGTCTCATCGTAGTCAACTCCTTTAACTTGTCAGAAAAACATCTTAGCGACAAGTTGAGCTTTCTTAATGGTGACACTTACCATCATTGTCCGTCTTCCTTCTAAAATCCATCTGTACTCAACAGCCTTACGACCATCGAGTAGTTATTCCAAAGTCTACACTTTGTTTTCATACATGGATCCTCTCAGATTTTATGGCCTCGAGCCATTCGTCGGAATCCGGGCCCACCATCGCTTCTCCATAGCTCCTAGGTTCATTGTTGTCTAGCAACATGACCTCCAAGACAGGATTACGTACCACTCTGAAGTAGTATGCATCCTTGTCGACCTACGAGGTTTGGTAGTGACTTGATCTGAAGTTCCATGATCACTATCATCAGCTTCCACTTCAATTGGTGTAGGCGCCACAGGAACAACTTCATGTGCCCCGCTACACACTAGTTGAAGTGACGGTTCAGTAACCTCATCAAGTATCCACCATCCTCCCACTCAATTCTTTCGAGAGAAACTTTTCCTCGAGAAAGGACCCGACTCTAGAAACAATCCCTTTTGCTTCCTAATCTGAGATAGGACGTATACCCAACTGTTTTTGGGTGTACTATGAAGATGCATTTATCCGCTTTGGGTTCGAGCTTATCAGCCTGAAACTTTTTCATATAAGCGTCGCAGCCCCAAACTTTCAAGAAACGATAGCTTAGGTTTCTCTAAACCATAGTTCATATGGTGTCATCTCAAGGGAATTATGTGGTGCCCTATTTAAAGTGAATGCGGTTGTCTCTAATGCCTAACCCATGAACGATAGTGGTAATTCGATAAGAGACATCATGGTATGCCCCATATCCAATAGGGTGCATCTATGATGTTCGGACACACGATCACACTATGGTGTTCCAGGCGGTGTTGGTTGTGAAACAATTTCCACAATGTCTTAATTGTGTACCAAACTCACAACTCAGATATTCATCTCTATGAACATATCATAGACATTTTATCCTCTTGTCACAAAGATCTTCAACTTCACTCTAAAATTACTTGAACCTTTCAATAATTCAGACTTGTGTTTCATCAAGTAAATATACTCAGCATCTACTCAAATCATCTGTGAAGTAAGAACATAACGATATCCACTGCGTGCCTCAGCACTCATTGGACTGCACACATCAAAATGTATTACTTCCAACAAGTTGCTTTCTTGTTCTATCTTACTGAAAACGAGGCTTTTCAGTCATCTTGCCCATGTGGTATGATTTGCATGTCTCAAGTGATTCAAAATCAAGTTCCAAACGATCCATCTGCATGGAGTTTCTTCATGCGTACATACCAATAGACATGGTTCGCATGTCTCAAACTTTTCAAAAAACGAGTGAGTCCAAAGATCCATCAACATGGAGCTTCTTCATGCGTTTTATTCCAATATGACTTACATGGCAGTGCCACAAGTAGGTGGTACTATCATTACTATCTTATATCTTTTGGCATGAACATGTGTATCACTACGATCGAGATTCAATAAACCATTCATTTTAGGTGCAAGACCATTGAAGGTATTATTCAAATAAAAAGAGTAACCATTATTCTCCTTAAATGAATAACGGCATTGCGATAGACATAATCCAATCATGTCTATGCTCAATGCAAACACCAAATAACAATTATTTAGGTTTAACACTGATCCCGATGGTAGAGGGAGCGTGCGATGTTTGATCACATCAACCTTGGAAATGCTTCCAACACATATCGTCACCTTGCCTTTAGCTAGTCTCGGTTTATTCCGTAGCCTTTTATTTCGAGTTACTAACACTTAGCAACCGAACCGGTATCTATTACCATGGTGCTACTAGGAGTACTAGTAAAGTACACATTAATATAATGTATATCCAATATACTTCTGTCGACCTTGCCTGCCTTCTTATCTACCAATTATCTAGGGTAATTCTACGCCAGTGACCGTTCCCCTTATTACAGAAGCACTTAGTCTCGAGTTTGGGTTTAACCTTGGGTTTCTTCACTAGAGCAGCAACTGTTTTGCCGTTTCATGAAGTATCCCTTCTTTCCCTTGCCCTTCTTGAAACTAGTGGTCTCATTAACCATCAACAATTGATGCTCCTTCTTGATTTCTACTTTCGCAGTGTCAAACATCGCGAATAGCTCAAGGATAATCATATCTATCCCTGATATGTTATAGTTCATCACGAAGCTCTAGTAGCTTGGTGGCAGTGACTTTGGAAAAACATCACTATCTCATCTGGAAGATAACTCCCACTCGATTCAAGTGATTGTAGTACTCAGACAATCTGAGCACATGCTCAACGATTGAGCTTTTCTCCCTTAGTTTGCAGGCTTAAGAAACTTGTCGGAGGTCTCATACCTCTTGACGTGGGCACGAGCCTGAAATCCCGATTTCAGCCCTTGGAACATCCCCTATGTTCCGCGACGTTTCAAAAATCGTCTTTGGCGCCTCAATTCTAAACCTTTTAACATTACTGAACTATCACATAGTCATCAAAACGTGTATGTCAGATGTTCGCAACATCCAAAGACGATGTTTGAGGTTCAGGACACCGAGCGGTGCATCAAGGACATAAGCCTTCTGTGCAGCAATGAGGACAATCCTCAGTTTACGGACCCAGTCCGCATAATTGCTACTATCAACTTTCAACTATATTTTCTCTAGGAACATATCTGAACAGTAGAACTAAAGCGCGAGCTTACAACATAATTTGCAAAGACCTTTTGACTATGTTCATGATAATTAAGTTCATCTAATCACATTATTTGATGAACTCCCACTCAGATAGACATCCCTCTAGTCATCTAAGTGATACATGATCCGAGTCAACTAGGCCGTGTCCGATCATCACGTGAGACGGACTAGTCATCATCGGTGAACATCTTCATGTTGATCGTATCTACTATACGACTCATGTTCGACCTTTCGGTCTCTTGTGTTCCGAAGCCATGTCTGTACAAGGCTCGTCAAGTCAACCTAAGTGTTTCGCGTGTGTAAATCTGGCTTACACCCGTTGTATGCGAGCATTAGAATCTATCACACCCGATCATCACGTGGTGCTTCGAAGCAACGATCTTTCGCAACGGTGCACAGTTAGGGGGAACACTTTCTTGAAATTATTATGAGGGATCATCTCATTACTACCATCGTTCTAAGCAAATAATATGCATAAACATGATAAACATCACATGCAATCAAATAGTGACATGATATGGCCAATATCATTTTGCTCCTTTTGATCTCCATCTTCGGGGCTCCATGATCATCATCGTCACCGGCATGACACCATGATCTCCATCATCATGATCTCCATCATCGTGTCTCCATGAAGTTGTCTCGCCAACTATTACTTCTACTACTATGCCTAATGGTTTAGCAATGAAGTAAAGTAATTACATGGCGTTATTCAGTGACACGCAGGTCATACAATAAATAAAGACAACTCCTAGGGCTCCTGCCAGTTGTCATACTCATCGACATGCAAGTCGTGATTCCTATTACAAGAATATGATCAATCTCATACATCACATATATTTCATTCATCACATCCTTCTTGGCCATATCACATCACACGACATATGCTGCAAATTCAAGTTAGACGTCCTCTAATTGTTGTTGCAAGTTTTTACGTGGCTGCTATAGGTTTCTAGCAAGAACGCTTCTTATCTAGGCCAAAACCACAATGTGATATGCCAATTGCTATTTACCCTTCATAAGGACCCTTTTCATCGAATCCGATCAGACTAAAGTGGGAGAGACAGACACCCGCTAGCCACCTTATGCAACAAGTGCATGTCAGTCGGTGGAACCTGTCTCACGTAAGTGTACGTGTAAGGTCGGTCCGGGCCGCTTCATCCCACAATACTGTCGAAACAAGATAGGACTAGTAACGGTAAGCATATTGAACAAAATCAACGCCCACAACAACTTGTGTTCTACTCGTGCATAGAAACTACTCATAGACCTAGCTCATGATGCCACTGTTGGGGAACGTAGCAGAAATTCAAAATTTGCTACGCATCACCAAGATCAATCTATGGAGATTCTAGCAACAAGAGAGAGGGGGAGTGCATCTTCATACCCTTGAAGATCGCTAAGTGGAAGCGTTACAAGAATGTGGTTGGTGGAGTCGTACACGCAGCGATTCAGATCACGGTCGATTCCGATCTAAGCGCCGAACAGACGGCGCCTCCGCGTTCAACACACGTACAGCCCGGGGACGTCTCCTCCTTCTTGATCCAGCAAGGGGAGAGAAGAAGTTGAGGGAGAACTCCGACAGCACGACGGCGTGGTGGTGATGTAGCTCGTGGTTCTCCGGCTGGGCTTCGCCAAGCACTACAGAGGAGGAGGAGGTGTTGGAGGAGGGAGAGGGCTGCGCCAAGGAAGGGTTCGGCTGCCCTCTCTCTCCCTCACTATATATAGGGGAAGGGAGGAGGAGGAGGCGCCCTAGGGTTCACTAGGGGGAGGGGCCGCGGCCACAGGGGAAACCCTAGATGGGTTTGGGCGCCCCCACCCCCTAGGAAACTTGCCCCCCAAGCCGGGAGGGGCGGCTGCCCTAGGGGTGGCGCCCTCACCTCTCCTAGTTACGTGAGATGGGGTGGGAGGGGCGCTCAGCCCCTTAGTGGGCTGATGTGCCCCCTCCCCTTGGCCCATAAGGCCCTCCAACGCTTGTCGGGGCCTCCGAAACCCTTTTCGGACACGCTGGTCATCACCTGGTACCCCCGGAACAATTCCGGACTCCAATACCCTTCGTCCCATATATTGATCTTCACCGCCGGACCATTTCGGAACTCCTTGTGACGTCCGGGATCACATCCGGGACTCCGAACTACCTTCAGTAACCACATACTATTTCCCATAACAACTCTAGCGTCACCGAACCTTAAGTGTGTAGACCCTACGGGTTCGGGAACCATGCAGACATGACCGAGATGTTCTCCAGCCAATAACCAACAGCGGGATCTGGATACCCATGTTGGCTCCCACATGTTCAACGATGATCTCATCGGATGAACCACGATGTCGGGGATTCAATCAATCCCGTATACAATTCCCTTTGTCAATCGATATGTTACTTGCCCGAGATTCGATCGTCGGTATCCCAATACCTCATTCAATCTCGTTACCGGCAAGTCGCTTTACTCATTCCGTAATGCATGATCCCATGACTAACTACTTAATCACATTGATCTCATTATGATGATGCATTACCTAGTGGGCCCAGAGATACCTCTCCGTCACACGGAGTGACAAATCCCAGTCTCGATTCGTGCCAACCCAACAAACACTTTTGGAGATACCCGTAGTGCACCTTTATAGCCACCCAGTTACGTTGTGACGTTTGGCACACCCAAAGCATTCGTACGGTATCCGGGAGTTGCACAATCTCATGGTCTAAGGAAATGATACTTGACATTAGAAAAGCTTTTAGCAAACAAACTACACGATCTTGTGCTATGCTTAGGATTGGGTCTTGTCCATCACATAATTCTCCTAATGATGTGATCCCATTATCAATGACATCCAATGTCCATGGTCAGGAAACCATAACCATCTATTGATCAACGAGCTAGTCAACTAGAGGCTCACTAGGGACATGTTGTGGTCTATGTATTCACACATGTATTACGGTTTCCAGTTAATACAATTATAGTATGAACAATAGACAATTATCATGAACAAGCAAATATAATAATAACCATTTTATTATTGCCTCTAGGGCATATTTCCAACAGTCAGCAAGGGGAAATTCCTCTGCATTTTTTTTGGATTTTGCCTTGACCAAGTGAAAACGGCCGGAACCAAGGAAGTAGACAAATCTGCAACCACCTGCTTTGCGGCAGCTACCGTTGTTGCGACTGTCTGAGATGATTTCTTCTCAACCGCAATCTCAACCTTCTTGTCGTTGTTTTCTTCAGTTAACCTCCGTCTTTCCTTTCTCTCCTCCGTGGTCTCACGGTAGTACTTCTTCCATGTGGCGCCGTCTTCGACACCGTGCACGGATCCATACGATGGTCGAGTATCCACCGGTTGTCGTTTTAATATGTTCAACGCCCGGTTGAATGGAGTGTCCCACTTGGGCCTCGCCAATGCCTCAGACGGCGAGTCGGTTTCGGCCGCAATCCTGTGCTGCTCTCTCTGCAAAAGGCACAAGGATCGTTTACAAATATGACTAACATGTGCAGTCGAATTGATCAGAAACTAAAATTACGAGCAGTCTCATGAACTCCGTAATGACCGGTTTTGTCTCATAAACCTTCTTCACTGGGTCCCAACGGTGCTGGGCCCTAAGGACGTCACGCTCCTGCGGGACGGTGAACTCCGCCAAGGGGTATGGGATGCCCAAACTTGCGGCTTCCGCGTCCTCCTTGGCCCATTTGGACCTCTTTCCGCCGTAACCACGGCTTTCGAGGTGGTGGCTCCCAATGTTCCTCTCTTGAAGCCCCTTCATGTACTTAGACTTTTTTTTGGCAGCTTCGGCCTCGCAAGCCTCCTTGAATATTTGAAACTGATCTTCCGTGATTGACGGATTATCCTTTACAATCTCGGAGTAGGGTTCCTTCTTGTCGATGATCTTTGCTTTCACTCGATTTTTCTAGGCGGCCAACACGTCGCTAAACTTGGTCATGGCGTGTTTGTTTATCTTCTTCATTGCCGGGTCCTCATTTGGATCTTCATAATCCTTCTCATTCCGGCCCGGGAACAAGAATATCTGGTGAAACTTCTTTAGGAGGGAGCTCCTCATATTATCTATCTTCTGTAGTTTCTCATCGTTGATGGTGGCGGTTGTCCATACGATGCAGCCTATTTGATTGCCGTAGCACGCGCGCGCTTCGTCGGGCGCCTTTTTGGCTCAAAATTGCCGTCGTCCACCTCCGTGACCACCAGTCTAGTATCCTGAGATTGTTAGGAAGCCGTTGCCTCTTTGCTTTCAGTTGTACACCGGCTCCACTCCCCGAGGCAGCGTCGGTCTCAGTCTCAGCGCCGGTCCCGATGCCGGTCTGAGTCTCAGCACCGGTCTCAGTCTCAGCACCGGTTTGCGTGTCGCTCTCAGTCCCCGATGCCACCGGTGGGCCCAGCAACAACATTGGTTGATCGTCGGCAAGGCTAAAATATTCGTCTGCCACCCGGTAGGCGTCGTCGCAATCAGCAGAACCCTGTCCTTCATCGTTGCTAGCCATGTTTCCTATGATTCAATCTAGTCCATTAATTCTAGACCTAATAAAATGAATAATGACATAAAAAGGCCTATTGTTTTGCAGGAACATTGACTCCTTCCTGGTCGGCAAATCCCGGGCACTCGATATGTCCTAGTTTGTAGCACAAGTCATGCCGAAATTCACGGAATATTTCGGCATGACCTTTGCTAAAAAGTGGACAAATCGAGAACCTGAAATTTGCCGGAACAGAAATGATACAACATTCCAGCAAAACATAGGCCACTCAGCATCATTCCCTGGAAACAACAAAGCCACTTGGGCACAATCGAACCACTTCAATGAAAAGATATAACATGACGACTTCAATAAAAAGATATAATCAACAATAAAAGTCTAGGAAGGGATCATCTTTAAAATAAAATTTGCCTAAATTCTTGATCTAGCTATTCCTCTCTCTCACACAAACACACATTATTATCTCTAACCCTTCTCTGCCGAGGAGAGAACCCAATTAAATTGCAAAGGAACTCCATGTCTCTAACCCTTCTGACCTAATGCTCTAAAATAAAATTTTCCTCTAACCTAGCCAACCAACTTAACCTAGCTTGTTAATCCAACGAACCTAATTAACCTACCTATTTAACCTAGTTAGTTAATCTAGTTTACCTAGATAATTAACCTAATTAAACTAGTTAACGTAGCTAGTTCTCTGTCAAAGCCCTAAATAAATGTTTGCACTAATTAACCTAGATAATTAACCTAATTAAACTAGTTAACCTGACTAGTTCTCTGTCAAAGCCCTAACTAAATTTTTGCACTAACCTAGATAATTAACCTAATTAAAGTAGTTAACCTAACTACTTCTCTGTCAAAGCCCTAACTAAATTTTTGCCCTAACATAGATAATTAACCTAATTAAACTAGCTAACCTATGCATGAGAGAGAGAGGAGGGGTGGGGGCTTACAGAGGATGGCTCCGGTGGTGGCGAGGGAGGCAGTGGTGGCGAGGGAGGCAGGGGCATCTCCGGTGACGGCGAGGGAGGCAGTTGTGGTGAGGGAGGATTCAGTGGCGTCGACGGCGGCTCCGGTGGCGTTGATGAGGCCGCGCGGCTCCGTTGCATTGGGGGCGGCTCCGGTGGCGTTGACGGCGCATGACTTTGGTGGCGTCGACGTCGGCAGGAGACGATGGCGAAGTGGAGCGACGGCGAATCGGGGAGACGGCGGCGGGGTGGGTCGAGGGATTTGGGGGAGAAGTGGTGGCCGGGGGGAAACAGTTTTTTGGTTAAGTCAAACTTAGCGGTAGCGCGTTTCGTAAAACGCGCTATAGCTACGATAGCTATAGCGGTTTTTACAAAATGCGCTGCTGCTATAGCTATGTAATTTTCTTCCATTTTTTAATTTCCTTTTCTGTTTCTATAGTGGGGGTCTAGGACAAGCGCTACAGCTACGTTAACTATAGCGCCTCTTACTAACACACGCTACTGCTATGCCTTCCTCTGTTTTTTCGCTTTTTCATTTATTTTGCTTTACATTTTATTTTTTTCTTTCTCCTTTTTTTATTTCTTTCATTTTAATTTACTTTTCTATTTGTTTTTCATCTTATTTTATTTCCATTAGTAGTAGCGCTATTCGTAGGAAACGCGCTACTACTTGTGCCCTAGCGGTAGCGCGCTTCTTCCAAGCCCGCTACTGCTATGCGTAGCCTATCATTCTAGCGATGGGAATATTAGTAGTAGCGCTTTTGCCACTACACGCGCTACTACTAAGATTGTATCTGTAGCGCGGTTTTTTCTCAATCGCTACTGCTATCTAGCACTAGCGCTCTTTTTTGACCCGCGCTGTTGCTAAATTTCTGTGTATAGGCTTTTCCCTAGTAGTGTTGTTTCCCGACTTTATTTGGCATTTGTAACTATCAAGAGATCACAGTGGCTGATTTCAGGAACTTTGCGGGCGATGATTTCTTTAGGAGACGGTTGTACCCTCCTCTTGTTAATCAATTGATCGAACTGAAAGAGGTGGTGAAGTCCTGGCCTGTGTCAAAAGAGCCTGACCAGGTTTGTTGGGCACTTGGTAATAAGAAAAAATTCACTACTAAATCAGTTTATGTTTACCTGGAGAGGCAGTTGGCAGGATGTGACTTCAGGTGGATCTGGAAAGCCAAGATACCCCTGAAAATTTAGATTTTCCTTTGGCAATTGTTTCAAGATGCCATTCTGACTAGAGAGGTCATGAAAAAAAGAAATTGGTCTGGAAATCCTAGATGCTCCTTTTGCAGAGACATTGAAACTTCTCAACATTTGTTCTTTACTTGTCCAGTGGCTCGGGTAATCTGGAGGACGGTAGGCTGTGTGCTGGGTACAGACTTATGCCCAAATAACATCTGGCAATATTTCTCCTGGTGTTATGTGTTCCTACATGATGGAGCCAGGTTCTATACCTTTGGCCTGGTGGCCATATGTTGGGCTATTTGGAATAGCTGCAACCAGGCTACGTTTGAACATAAGCAACTTAAAACTCTGTTTAATGTGGTATACTCTGCTTGTGGCTTTTTTACATATTGGGCAGGCTTGATGACGGGTGTCGATCGGGAGGCAATGGAGTGTCGTGCCAAGATGCTCAAGTCAAATGCTTCTGCGATGATGAGGATTTGTGCAGCTCCAGTCAAGGCGACAACGGATTGAAGCTATCTTCGCTGGTGATGAGGCCAGCATCCCGGTCCGATCTGATGCCTTTTTGTTGCGCGTTACTTTCACTCCTGTGCGAGTGTATACCTGCTCAGTTGTGAGCCTTGCGTAAACTAGATGTTGATGGTGTCGGTCCTTTTGCTACTTGTGGCTTTAGTTAGGAGTTGGGTGTCACTGGGTTTTCGCCCCACAACGGGTTGCTCGATGACGAGTGCTCGTGGTGGGTTTCCCAGTGATGCTTCGAACTCGCGCTCCCTTTTCTGTTTCCTTGAGAGTGTTAGGAGGTCGTTGCTCAGTTTGAGTTCGTTGGAGTATGTGATGGTCTGAACTATGTATTTCCATTATGATAAGTAATGGAAAGGGGTTGCGCCCGGTTCAAAAAAATGTTTTTTTGGTTTTTTCGACGTTTCGGTTTTCCACCGGCCTTAGCTTTTGGAACAAAAAGTAAATTTGAATATTTTTACGCAAAAAAACTTGTTTTCTTTTTTTCTTGCGCGAGAGGCACTGTTTTGCTTTCGCGAGAGTCACTGCCGTGTCTCTCGAAAATGAAAAACACGGGTTTTTCTGTTTTTTTTCTTTCATGAGAGGCACAGTTTTACTTCTGCGAGAGGCATGGCCGTGCCTCTCGGAAACAAAAAAATTGCATTTTTGTTTTTTTTCTCTTCCGTGAGAGGCACGGTTTTGCTTCCGCGAGAGGCATGGTTGTGCTTTCACGAGAGGTACGGATGTGCCTCCTCAAAAAAAAGAGTTTTCTCTTCATTTTTTCCTTCCACGAGAGGCATGGCTATGCCTCTTGGAAACAAAAAATGCATTGTCTGTTATTTTTCCTCTTCCGTGGGACGCGTGGTTTTACTTCAGCGAGAGGCATGGTTGTGCTTTCGCGAGAGATACGGACGTGCCTCCTCGGAAAAGAAAAAAACCGCATTTTCTCTTCTTCTTTTTTCTTCCGCGAGAGGCACGGTTTGCTTCCATGAGAGGCACGATTGTGATTTCATGAGAGGCACGGGTGTGCCTCTTTCGGAAAGGGAAAAACCTATGCTCCTGGTTCGTTTTTTCGTCCGGCTTTTTTGACCTTTTTTGTGAAAAAAAAGTTCGTCAAAACCTATCAACATGGTATCTAGTTTTGAAGATCTCGACATGAAGAATCCAACGGTGAAAACAGTTTGAGATTTGGACGCACAGTTTAAGAGATAAAACATTTTTAATAAATGGATCTACAAAAAAAGAAAAACTCCCAGGTTGCAACAAGTGGCGCACATGCAGTGCGCCACTTGTCACAACTGGGAAGGTGGTAGTGATCTTTCAAATGAGTATTTCTCAATTAGTGATTTCGTGTTTGTTTCTTTTTGCCCAGCTTTCTTTTGCTTTTCTTAATGAGTACTCCTCAAAATTCACAAGCTTATTCAAAATCGATGAACTTTTTTCAATTATATCAATATTTTTTTCAAATTTGATGAACTTTTCTTTTAAAGTGATCATATTTTTTTTGAAATCGATGAACATTTTCTAAATTGATGAGCATATTTCATTTTTGATGAACTTTTATTTTAAAATTGATGAACTTTTTTCAAATGCGATGAACTTTTCTTCAACTTTGATGAACTTTTTTCAAACAAATTTTTTTTCAAATTTCATGACATTTCTTTCAAATTCAATGATTTTTTTGTGATTTTTTTTCAAAATTGATGATTTTTTTTTTCAAATTCATGAACTCTTTTAAAAGTTGGAGAACTTTCTAAAAAATCCTTGAACATTTTTTAATTCACTGAATTTTTTTTCTTTTTTTCTTTTTCTTTTTCCCCATATTTTTAAAGGTCAACACTTGACAAGTCAACTGGTCAACCGCGACCGTTAAAATGGGATCGACGACCTAGGGAAACCAGTCAAGCTGATCGAGCACTCTCCCTTTACATGGGCTGACCCATGAGCAGAGGGCGCGTGAGCGCCGGTTCCTTAAGTGGTGCTTAAGGCGCCACATAGGAGGCTAGGAGCACCCATGGGTTCACCCGTTCTCTCGATT
>NC_057804.1:562824896-562826532 GCF_018294505.1 Triticum aestivum
ATCTAAACCAAAAGCATGTTTAGAAAGGCTATGTGCCTCAGAATTTGTACTGTTGCCTTCAAAGATGAAATTGCAATCCTGGAACTCATCAGGAACGGGTCTAATTTCCTTGAGTATGCTTGTGTATGATCCACAAGTGTCATTCCAGACATCATAACTCACTACCTGGCAATTTGAAGCCACCACTACATGTGATAATGGGAGATCATGTGCAAGTGTTAATGCCTCCCGACAAGCAAATGCCTCAAGGGTGATCGGATTTGTTATACCCGAGCACTTGATGACCGAAGCGCCCAGGAACGTACCTCTCAAGTCTCTGCAAACAACAATGTAAAATCCCTCATTCAAGTTCGTCGAGATTGCTCTATCTACCTGATTTTTTTGCAAAACCCGCCGTAGGCAGGATCCATCCCTGGGATGGTTGTCTTGTCGTTGTAGAAGCCAGCACTTGCACCTTCTTGGTCTGCAATCAGCAAGCTCCCTGATATAACTTCTAATAAAGCTATTCATTTGCATGGGGCTTTGAAAGATCTGCTCGTGGAGAGCTTTGTGGTGGGCGTGCCAAATCACACATAGTGTGACTATAATTTTGATGAAGTTGTCTTAAGTGCCGGAACTAACCATAGCACACCCCTCCGATTGAGAGGCCCGACCCACGCACACCCGAGCTCGCTGGCCACCGTTGACCCCTGCTCCGGCGGCGGAGGGATCTCGCGTTGCCGCATCTAGCAGACCTGCGCTGGTGCGGGCTTGGTGGGGGCAATTCGATCGAATCCAAACGAGGCGGAGTGTTGGGGGGCGGCAGAAATCCCCATATCTGCTGATGGAGGGATCAGAAGGAGCTGCGGCGTATAATCTGGAGATTCGTTGTTTGCTTGCGGAGGTGGCCCGGTGGGAGCATGCGGCGAATCATGCAACAAGGGCGGCGGAGCAAGCGACCTAGGCTCTAGCTGTGGCAAGGATGAATCTCGCACTGCGGGCAATGGCGAACACCACGGATTTGAAGCAGGCCTCCATATTTGGGATGGGGCAGGAGCTCTCCCCTGCCTTGATCCTACAGTGGGCGGAGGGAGAGGCGACCTCCCCATCGAGACAATAGAGGAGGAGATGGAGACCATTCCGAAGAGCAATGCATTGATGGAGCTCAAATTGACTGGATCTGGATGCAAGTCCCATTCCCCTTCTGTTGTTATTCCAATTTTAGAGGCTGCTGCTCGCCGGAGATCACCGTCGCCACGGCCGTTTGAAGCTTTGCCTCCGATGAGACTGGTCAACGCGGTTTTGGGCGGTGGGTCTAGAAGGGTCCGGGTGGTCAGAGGCAGGGAAGAGAATGACACCAGGGCCCGCTGCTTTGGGGATAAAAGGAGTATCCCCAATTCTCTCCAACCTCCCAAACGCGTGCCTGGTCCAGGGGATGCTAGGGTTCTCGGAGGCCGCGTCACACCCCTCCTCATCCTTCCTTAGTCTGGGTGAGGAAGGATAAATTCTGGAGTGGGTGCTTCACGGTGGCTGATTGTTTCCCTGCTGGTGCCGCTGACAAACATTAAGTTCCCGCAAAATTTAGCTTCTCTGCTGATTTTTGGGCAAAGAGAGAAGGAAGGGAGACCTACGTAGAGGTGACTCGCAAGATGGTTGG
>NC_057804.1:562826815-562842091 GCF_018294505.1 Triticum aestivum
GGGGGCTGGAGGAGGTGGGAGAGTCAATGGAGGCCGGGGACGGGAGGCGCGCCCCCCTTCTCAGGTCATTGCTGCCCCTCCTGCCATTCCCCATGTTCGCCCTCCTATGGCCCAACAACAGTAACAACAGCAAAATCCCCCTATCTCCATTTATGCCAAGCCTCCCATCTTCCCTTTGGCCTCTAGCTCACAGATGATTTATCCGCAGATGGGATCGATGTTCCCAGGATATCCTCCCCCTGGATTCCATCAGTATCCTGCTAACCCTTGGCCTAATCAGTAGCAGTTTCAATTCTCTTACATGGCCCCCAACCAGTGTGCCCCTATGCAATATCCTAAAGGAATTCAACAACCTGTAGCTGCTGGTAGTGGGTCTGGTTCTGAAAATGGACAAGCTGGTCAGAGCAAAAGCAAGAAGAAACAGAGGAATGCTGCAGGAAAGAAAACTACAAAAGCAGATGTTGGGGTTGCTGCACCTCAGGTTGCTTTGCCTGCTGATGAGCCTGACTCTTTCAATGTAGACCCTAAATACGTTGGGGATACTTGCTTCAATTGTGGGCTCCCTGGGCACTATGTTGGTATGTGCCAGGTCCCTGAGATTTGCTTCATGTATTCTGTACCTAGTCATCATATGGATGCTTGCCCCCTGTGGTACAAACCATACCCAGCTGCTCAATTCTGGGGTAGTGCTGGGAATGGCCTAGGTTTCTTTCATCTGGAGGCTGGAGAAAAAAGCAACAGTGACTGGCTAAACTTTGGCAATGTGGGTCTGGTTGTTATTGAAGAAGGTGAAATTTCTGCTGAGGAGCTGGGTGCTTGCTTCACTAGTATGTGGAAAACCAACTGGCCTTGGCAGATCAGAGCTTATGATGATTCTCAGTATCTAGTCAGATTCCCTCCCAACAAAAAAATCACTGACTTAGTTGCTTATGACTCCATCAACCTCAAGAAGAAAGGTGTTTCCATCTCCTTCAAGAATTGGCATGGAGAGCTACCTACTTATGACTCCTTGACTGAGATCTGGGTGGATATTGTGGGCCTGCCTCCTACTTGGTGCTCTTGGTTTGTGATTGCCCAAGTTGCTACTACTTTGGGTGTCATTACTAATATAGATTGACATGGTATTTTCAGGAGTTTCTATGAAGTGGTGAGAGTTCAGGTTGCTGTTAGAGATCCTACTCTGATTCCTAGAGACATGCTGTTTGAAATTCAGCAAGAACTGTTCTTACTCACTTTCAAAGTTGATGAGGATGCTCCTGTGGATTCTAATAACCCTGCTGATCCCCCTGACCACAAGAATGATGAGGATGATATCAACAAGAAACAGGGGGAGAGGATGATTTCAGTAATGATGACCTATTGGGAGAGGAGATGGACCATGATCTTGACAACAACAGGAAGAACTCCAACTTCAGACCAAGACCTGCCTCTGCTCCTGGCCACTATCTCTCCTCTTGATTTCTCCAGGATGGATGCGAATAACAACAACCCTTTGGAGAGATCAGTTTTCTTGAAGATCCAGGATGCGCCCCTGACTAAAAGCTACCTGCAAGCTGTTAAGAGAACCCAAGTGGAGAATTGGCACTATTCTTCTTCCTGAGTTTGAAGCTGTTACTAAGGATGGAGTGACCAGCAAAGACTGTGTTCCTGTTTCTCTTGGGGGGTTAATTCCCTGCCCTACTCATACAGCTAGATTTAAAGCTGTTGGAGACAAATGGGGCCCTGTTATATCCACTAGGATGAGTGACAAGATCAAGAGAGATGGGAAGCCAACCCTGGTCAAAGCTCAAGAGATTAAGCAGAAGAAGAACTTGGAGATCCCCAGAGGTAATAACCCCAAAACCTTATGTCGGTGTCAAAACCGGCGGATCTCGGGTAGGGGGTCCCGATCTGTGCGTCGTAGGCTGATGGTAACAGGAAGCAAGGGACACCATGTTTACCCAGGTTCGGGTCCTCTCGATGGAGGTAAAACCCTACTTCCTGCTTGATTAATATTGAAGATATGAGTAGTATAAGAGTAGATCTACCACGAGATCGTAGAGGCTAAACCCTAAGAGCTAGCCTATGATGGTATGATTGTAATTGTGATCGGCCTTCTAAGGACCATCCTCTCCGGTTTATATAGACACCGTAGAGCTAGGGTTTACATGGAGTCGGTTACAAGGAAAGAAATATAATATCCGGATCGCCAAGCTTGCCTTCCACGCAAAGGAGAGTCCCATCCAGACACGAGTCGAAGTCTTGAGTCTTGTATCTTGATGCTTCTATAGTCCGGACGATGTATATAGTCCGGCTGTCCGGATACCCCCTTATCCAGGACTCCCTCAATAGCCCCTGAACCAGGCTTCAATGACGATTAGTCCGGCGCGTAGTCTTGTCTTCGGCATTGCAAGGCGGGTTCCTCCTCCGAATACTCCAATGTACCCATCACGACAAACAGTGTCCGGCATCTCATCAATGTTGTACTCCTCGGCTTCAGTGTTTCAATAATGACC
The DNA here is from genome assembly GCF_018294505.1 of Triticum aestivum. NCBI lineage: Eukaryota > Viridiplantae > Streptophyta > Magnoliopsida > Poales > Poaceae > Triticum > Triticum aestivum. The sequence continues at coordinate 562,829,311 of NC_057804.1, forward strand.
ATTTCCACGTGTCGAGCGAATGCGAGGAGCCGAGGCATTTTTGCATTTGCCACCCTCGGTCCTTCGGGCTAACCGTCTATTTGAAGAGATGGGGGATTCCAAGATCCAAGCCCCACTCTCCCTCCTCGAGCAAGCATCCAACAGAGCGCCCAGAAAAAACCATTCCAACATGGCCGGTCGTTGCAGCTCTTCTGCTCGCTCCCCTTGCCCCAAGCCGGGGGACTGGGGAGAGTGTTCAGTCCCTCATAACCGTTTAATAAAGTTACAAACCCAAGGGCTCCTCCCGCCAGCGTTCATGGTCCCTGTTCGAGCCGGAGTGGCCACCTATAACGGCGGAGAACAGGCGGAGAGATCCCCCAATCCGTCTCCAGAGGAGCGAATATGCCTAATTCCACATCTGTTAAGGGGCGTCGGGTTTCCTATTCACCTGTTCCTTCGTGGGCTTCTGGAGTTCTACAGCCTCCAGTTGCACAACTTTACCCCGGCCTCCATGCTACATATAGCAGGGTATGTCGCCCTTTGTGAGTTATTTCTAGGTTGCGAGGCTCATTTCGGATTGTGGAAGAAGCTGTTCTGCCTTGTCCCTCGCAACCAGGGAGAATCCCTATGTCAAGTGGGCGGGGCCGAAGTATGGCGTATCGCTTAGACCGGATACCTATTCGGTACTCCCAAGAAGGCACCAGATAACTGGGCTTCAGAGTGGTTTTATATTGACGATGCTCCCCTTCTGGTTCCAGTCCGGACAGGACTCCCCAAGTTCAGTAACACCTCGCCGAGGGCACGTCTAAGTTGGCGCCCCCGAGGCCCCCAAGAAGAGGATTCCAAGGAAGTACATTTCCTGATGAGCAGGATAAAGTTACTGGCCAAATCCGGACTAATGATAGTCGAGGTGATGGCAATATGCATAATGCGGGGAGTGCAACTGCTTCAATATTGGAGCAATTCCATGTGGCACTACAATGGGACAGACGATGCCACCCGTTGTGGCCGTAAGGGTCCGGAGTCCGCCGCCGCTCTGGCAAGGATACTGTCCGACCTATACAAAGGTGAAGAGGAAGACTTCCTCCATATCAAACCGCGGGACAGATTCTCCATGTATAATCCCCCAAACTGGGTAAGTCGTCATTTATTTCCTCACTCCACTTATTGTGACGTTCTTTGCTAAAGTCACCCGCATCGATACTTCTGAGCAGGAACTGAGGAGGGACGTGGAAGGAATCTCCAGCCCTTCCCCGCAGCCAGAGGACCCCGAAAGGGCCCTAGATCCGGGACTCGAAGAAGACCCAGATGCGGCCGTGGAGCTTCTCAACGGGATATTTTATCGGGAGAGCCGTCACGGTGCCCCGGTGGCTATTGCCGCTGATTATCCCGGACTGTTACCTTCATTGCGTGTAAGCCAAGCCGAAGACTCGTGTGTAAGTCACACCTTATCCCTGATATGTCGTGCTTTTGCAGAAGCGATGTTCGGAGCACAGGGCCGAGCCCCTAGGGACCCGTCAGCCATAGGCATCCGGATTGGGTAGGCACAAGAGGAAGGCAATTAGAACCGACACGCCTCTACAGAGGTAAGAAAACAACCTGTCATGTAATTTGTTGTCATTTGAAGTATAACAGTGCCCTTTTTACATCCTGGCAGGAAGAGGAGTATCCGGACTATATCCGGAGATCCTGCCAACCACGCCTCCACCAATCGGGCTCCAGGACCAACTTCGAGAGAGGAGGCGGACATACGGCCGACGCCGCATAGTCCTTCGACAGAGGACGCAGACATGCTCTCTGCCACAAATTCGGAAGTAGAGAGCACCATGCATCATCAGCATCGACGGGTTGTGCTTCGCAACAACATCTTTTCCGAAGAGGCATTTAATGCCTTCAATTCGGGAGACGCATACATCTGAGCTGCTCAAAGCGGACTCGCCCAGGCAACAGTCTAGTATACCAAAGATATACGGGTAAGAAAGTTCGATGAGCATGTATAGTAGTAGCCCCTGGGACTTGAAACGGTTGAAACAACAGTTTTAAGTATCAATTTATGCGCAGGTTCTTGTAGATAAGAATAAGCAATTGTCTCGGGAGCTAGATGAGTGCAAGACCCAACTGAGGGCCACAATTGCCAAGCTAGAGGAATCCTAGAAGGCCTCATATGGTAACATTTATCTCAATTATATGAAAATGCACCAGTTGGCAACTGGCTGGTATGACAAATTTAACAGAAAGTTCTGTAGACAACCCCGGAGTAAATCCGGAGGGCGGGAGGGATGACGAGTCGCATCCCCAAAGGCAACTAAAGGCCGGCGAGCGCATTCTTACGCAAGTGAAGCAGGAGAAGAATGCCCTCCAAGATGCCAATGTTCGGCTAGACGTGGAGTTGAAAGACGTCCGTGCGCAGCTGGCGGACTCCGTAAAGGAGAACAAAAGGCTTCGCCGCGTCATTTATGGTAAGTGCCTAGACGAACTCTAGCATAGTTCGGCGAGGAAGTATATTGAAAAAGTTGTGTTTGTAGGAATGCTTACGGGTCGCCCGGAGGAGGAGATGCCCGCGTCTGCAAGTGATTTACTGCAGGACCTCTCACAACTGCACGAGCGAGCTCGGCATGTGATGCAGGGCATTGCACAGTCTCTGTGGCCATCAAGTTCCCCGCCAAATGGCATGGGGGGGGGGGCTTGTGGACATGCTTCAAGGAGCACGGCGGCGCTTCCGTTTGTGGAAGATATCAGCCTGCTGGCAGGGTGCAAGAGAAGCATGGGCTATGGTGAAGACGCACTACACCAAGCTGGACCCGAACCATATGGCCGAGGTTGGACCGGCCGGGCCAGATGGGTAAGAAATTCCCGTGAGTCTGGTATATGACCAGGTGGCGTTAGCCGCAAAGTATTCTCAACAGGATTGTAAGCTAGATAGCCTGTTGGATGGTATAGAGGATGAATATAATCAGTCGACTGTGTAATTCGATGGACATAAGTAGCCCCTAGCCGGATTAAAATCATTTGTCATGGCGGACCTTTTCGCTTCAGCCCCCGGATCCTAAAGTCCGAGGTGTGTCCGAATACCCGCTCGGTTATACAAAACCGGAGTATGCGTGGAGACCAGGCGTAGGGGTCATAAGTGCTTGAACAGACAAGTACCCAACTAGTTATGTTATATTACATGGATAGTAAGAAACATCTTTGAGGGAGAATAGTTCCATTAAGGGTTCCTTTCCTTGGGTAAGCATGTGTCAAGGCACATGTCCGGACTGCGAACCAAAGCGCGGGAGACAAAACTTCTGGGGATTAATGTTATAATAAATGAAGACATCTTTTGTTCACCGACCGAATATTCTCTTAAGGAAAGTAGCTTTCGGCTTCATCCAGTCTGAGGTACACATCCGGCTCAACCGACAGTAACAATCACAGAGGTGCTCACCTTATGCCCTAGCCGAATTAACGGGAACGTAGGGCATAAACACAGGAGCCAGGCAACCCAGCTTGGCCACGTCTTAAGTCATATTGATGCATATAATGGTGAAGAAAAGGCACACATGGAAAAAGAAACGCATGTGTGACGGGCAAAAAGCCATGAAAGTAATTTATATTTAGCTTCCGTATAGGAAGCCCCCAGGTAAATCTTACACACATAGTGCAGCCGGAGTAATCCGGGAGTCCATACTATATTAAATACTGTGTGTGAAAAGAAAAAGATCGAGAAATGAAAAGGGAGGGAGCATAATTGAAAAAGGAGGGCTAAGGAGACAAACACTGAGTTCGGCGCTAGGCGTAGAATCTTCGGAGTCTGGCCGCGTTCCATGGGTTCGGCTCGAGTCTGTTATCAGACGCATTACGTAAGCGGTACACTCCTCCGGTGAGAACATTGTCGATGATGAAGGGGCCTTCCCACTTGGGTTTGAGCTTGTCCTTCTTCTTCTTCGGTAAGCGTAGAACGAGTTCGCCAATATTGTAAGTTTTGGCCCGCACTTCTCTGCTTTGGTATCGTCGAGCCTATTGCTGATAGAATGCAGAACGGGCCTTAGCGACATCGTGTTCCTCCTTCAGGGCATCCAAATTGTCTGCCGATCTAACTCGGCTTCCTTCTCTTCGTACATGCGTACGCGTGGCGAATCATGTATTATGTCGCAAGGTAGTACTGCTTCCGCACCGTACACCATAAAAAATGGTGTGTATCCGGTGGTGCGATTTGGCATGGTCCGCAGCCCCCAAAGTACGGAGTCGAGCTCCTCGACCCAATGGGTATCCGACTCTGTCAAGGATCGCACTAGTCTGGGTTTGATGCCGCTCATGATGAGACCGTTTGCCCGTTCGACCTGGCCATTTGTTTGAGGATGGTAGACAGAAGCATAGTCGAGCTTAATGCCCCTTTTGCCGCACCAAGCTTTCACCTCATCGGCCACGAAATTTGAGCCATTATCGGTGATGATGCTGTGGGGGACACCGTATCGGTGTACGACCTCGGATATAAAGTCTATTACTAGTCCGGACTCGGCCGTTTTCACTGGTTTGGCTTCTATCCATTTGGTGAACTTATCTACCATGACCAATAAGTAATTTTTCTTGTGGCTCCCCCCTTTAAGGGGTCCAACCATATCCAGCCCCTAGACCGTGAAGGGCCAAGTTATGGGGATTGTTTGGAGAGCGGTAGGGGGCATATGACTCTGATTGGCAAAGAGTTGGCAACCGACAAAGTGTTGGACAAGGTCCTGTGCGTCTGCTCGGGCCACCGGCCAATAGAAACCTATACGGAAGGACTTGCTGACTAGTGCTCGAGCCGCGGCATGGTGCCCGCCCAGTCCGGCATGGATTTCAGCCAAGAGCTGCCGTCCTTCCTCTTCGGAGATGCACCTTTGGAGCACTCCGGTGGCACTTTTCTTATAGAGTTCCCCTTCATGGACCTTGTAAGCTTTAGAACGCCGAACGATGCAGCGTGCTTCATTTTGGTCTTCGGGGAGCTCCTGCTTATTTAGGTAGGCCCAGAAACGCTCAGTCCACGGGGCGATAATAGCCATTATTTCGTGGGCTGACGATGTTATTTCGGTGGTGGAGCCTCCGATTATGTCTGATAGTTCGGAATCTGGGGATGTATTCGGATCCATGATGGTGTTGCCGGAATCCTCTTCCCATACCACGGATGGCTTGAACAACCTTTCCAGGAATATGTTTGGTGGGACAGGGTCGCGTTTAGCGCCGATGATGGCAAGGACATCTGCCGCTTGATTGTTTTCTCGAGCCACATGGTGGAATTCGAGCCCCTCGAACCGAGTTGTCATTTTAAGGACGGCATTACGATAGGCCGCCATTTTCGGATCCTTCGCATCAAAGTCTCCGCTTATTTGTGATATTGCGAGGTTTGAATCCCTGCGCACTTCTAGGCGCTGAATGCCCAAAGAGACCGCCATCCGAAGACCGTGCAACAGAGCCTCATATTCGGCTGCATTGTTGGAGTCTGTGTATAATATTTGGAGGATGTATTGGACCGTGTCTCCGGTGGGAGACGTCAGGACTACGCCCGCTCCCAGTCTGGCTAGCATTTTAGAGCCATCGAAGTGCATGATCCAGTTGGAGTATGCGAGGTACTCTTTAGGGAGTTCGGCCTCTTTCCATTCGGCGACAAAGTCCGCTAACACTTGACTTGATAGCCCACCGAGGCTTGTATATTATGTCGAACGGAAGGAGCTCAATGGCCCATTTGGTGATCCGGCCCGTTGCATCACGGTTATTTATTATATTGTTTAGTGGTACTTCGGAGGCCACCATAATCGAACACTCCTGAAAGTAGTGTCGTAGCTTTCGGGATGCCATGAAGACCGCGTATGCTATTTTTTGATAGTGTGGGTATCGGGACTTGCATGGGGTGAGGACCATGGATACGTAATAAATCGGCTTCTATAGCGGGAATTTGTATCCCTCAACCTCTCGTTCGACGACGAGTACTGCGCTTACAACTTGATGTGTTGCAGCTATGTACAGCAACATAGGTTCGCCGATATTTGGCACTGTTAGGACTGGATTATTGGCCAACAAGGTCTTTATTTCATCGAGTCTGGCCGCGGCTGCATCCTCCACACGAAGTGTTCGGTGCGCCGAAGAAGGCGGTAAAGAGGCAATGCCTTTTCTCCTAACCTGGAGATAAAGCGGCTCAAAGCAGCCACGCATCCAGCTAGTTTCTAGATATGTTTGAGGTCTGTTGGTATAGCCAACTGCGACAAAGCTCGGATTTTTGCCGGATTAGCTTCAATTCCTCTATTGGAAACGATGAAGCCCAGCAGCTTTCCGGAGGGGACGCCAAAAACGCATTTCTCCGGATTCAGCTTGATGTCGTATGTTCGTAGGTTGTCAGATGTAAGCCTCAAGTCATCTATTAGGGTTTCGACGTGTCTTGTTTTTATGACTACGTCGTCCACGTATGCCTCCACTGTTTTGCCGATTTGCTTTTCCAGGCATGTTTGAATCATGCGTTGATAGGTTGCTCCAGCATTCTTAAGCCCGAAAGGCATAGTGTTGAAGCAGAAAGGGCCATATGGCGTTATGAAAGCTGTTGCAGCTTGGTTGGACTCTGCCATCTTTATTTGATGGTATCCAGAGTATGCATCGAGGAAACACAGCGAGTCGTGTCCAGCCGTGGCAACGATGATTTGATTGATGCGAGGGAGGGGAAAGGGATCCTTGGGGCAAGCCTTGTTAAGGTCTTTGAAGTCGACGCACATGCGCCAGGATTTGTCCTTCTTTGGTACCATTACCAGGTTTGCCAGCTAATCCGGATGTTTGATATCTCTGATGAATCCGGCCTCAAGTAGCTTGGCTAGCTCCTCCCCCATGGCTTGCCGTTTGGGCTCCAAAAATCGCCTTAGGGTCTGTTTAACAGGTTTGTATCCCTTCAGTATGTTAAGGCTGTGTTCGGCCAATTCGCTTGGGATGCCCGGCATGTCCGATGGGTGCCAGGCGAAGATATCCCAATTCTCGCGTAAGAAGTCGCGCAGTGCAGCGTCCATAGCGGGGTTCAACTGTGTCCCGATGGAAGCTGTCTTCATGGGGTCCGTTGGATGGACTTGGAATTTGACTATCTCATCTGCGGGTTTAAATGAGGTGGACTTGGGTCGCTTGTCGAGTATCACGTCGTCCCTGTCCACGGTGGCGTGCAGCATTGTTAATTCTTCTGCCGCTAGGGCTTCGGATAGTGCTTCCAAGGCTAGTGTTGCGGTTTTGTTTTCGGTGCGGAGTGCGACGTCACTAGCTAGAGTAATGATTCCATTGGGTCCGGGCATTTTAAGCTTCATATACCCATAATGGAGTATGGCTTGAAAGCTTGCAAACACGTCCCGCCCTAGAAGGGCGTGGTATCCGCTGTTGAAAGGAGCCACTTGGAAGGTGATTTCTTCGGACCTGTAATTCTCTGGGGTGCCGAATACCACATCGAGTGTGATTTTTCCAGCACACCATGCCTCCCGACTAGGGATAATTCCCCTGAAGGTTGTGCCGCTTTGTTCAATGCGGCTTCTGTCAATCTCCATCTTCTTGAGTGTTTCTTCGTAGATTAGGTTTAATCCGCTTCCACCGTCCATGAGTACTTTAGTGAGCCGAAAGTCGTCCACTATTGGGATGAGGACCAGAGCGCCCGGTGCCCGGACGGACTGGAATTGGGGTTCGTCACTTGCATTGAAGGTTATAGCAGTGTCGTTCCACGGATTTATTTTTGCCACATGGCAAATTTCAGCGGAGCTTCGATGCGCTCGCTTGCACCTATTGTTTGAGGCGAAGGTCTCGAAGACTGTCAGTACCGTATTGTGTTCCTTGGCGGGATGTGGTTCTGCTTTATGGTTCTCGAGGAGATCCTCGCCACTCTTAGCTACCTGCCGGAGTATCCAACATGCTCTAAGGCTATGGGTCGGCGTTGCATCCGGCATGCTGTGAAGCTTACATGGCCCGTTGAGCCATTCTTCCAATACGGTTCCACACCATGGGCGGGTTTTGGTTTCTTGGGAATTGAGTTGGTCGACTTACGAGAGTTCAGCCATTTAGTTCGGACAAAGGTTCTGGTGAGGGCCGTACTATCCCAAAATTTTGTTTGGGTCTTCCAGGCACTTTCCATTGCACAGTACTTTTGTACTATGGTTGCCAAGTCCGTAAAGTGCACTATGTCACGGCGACTTATAGCATTAAGGAGTCCTTTGTTCGTGCAGTTTCTGCAGAAAAGAGAAACTACGTCCTCCTTGTGGCAGTCCTTGACCTTATTAAGAGCAAGGAGAAATCTGGCCCAGTAACGGTGTACCATCTCCTAGGGCTCCTGACCCTACTTCCTGCTTGATTAATATTGAATATATGAGTAGTACAAGACCACGAGATCGTAGAGGCTAAACCCTAAGAGCTAGCCTATGATGGTATGATTGTAATTGTGATCGGCCTTCTAAGGACCATCCTCTCCGGTTTATATAGACACCGAAGAGCTAGGATTTACATGGAGTCAGTTACAAGGAAGGAAATATAATATCCGGATGGCCAAGCTTGCCTTCCACGCAAAGGAGAGTCGCATCCGGACACGAGCCGAAGTCTTGAGTCTTGTATCTTGACGCTTCTATAGTCCGGACGATGTATATAGTCTGGCTGTCCGGATACCCCCTTATCCAGGACTCCCTCACCTCCCACAATTCTTTTGCTTGTCTAGGCAATGATTCTTTAATTTCTAAAGCTATCGTGGAATTGTCACGTCAGATGTCCTAGCTAAGGACTTAGTCGTGGAGCCATCGCAACTAGGAAGCTTAAAGGGGTTAAACGGGACAAAGGACACGAGGTTTATACTGGTTCGGCCCCTTGCTGTGAAGGTAAAAGCCTACGATCCAGTTTTGAGTGGGATTGCTTATGTCTCGATAACCAGGGAGCGAATCCGCTTGACCTAGTTCTCGATTTGATGTTACTTGCCTTGAACCGCCGCCGGGTCGTCCCTTTATATACAGAGGTTGACGCCCAGCGCCTCACAGAGTCCCGGCCGGTTCATAAACAATGTCCATCTCGGTCTCTCTCTATCCCTGTCTTACAATACAAGTTATACATATATGACGGTTTATCTCTACAGGCCTTAAGTCGCCTCTCGGCCTTGGGCCTTTAAATGAACAGCCATCTTCAAGTGTCTTCAGTGGGCTTCGTCATAGGTGTGACCCGGCCCCTCCTGGGCGGGTCATGCCTAATAGTTATATCCCCAACATTAGGCCCAGATTGATTTGAACTGGTTCATGTCAATCTTCAACACTTAAGAAAAATCTTCTGCTCTTTGCTTATGAAATTTTTGTAACCCGCCATGACGTCATCCTTTGGATCTGTGGTAACCCGCCATGATGTCACCTTCCATAAATGCACGTTTTGTCCAACATATCTCAATGGATCTTTATCTTAATGACCATTTCAAAAATCAAGGTGTCCTTTGATGTCTACTACACAACCTTCTTCTTGTAGACGTTGTTGGGCCTGCAAGTGCATAGGTTTGTAGGACAGTAGCAAATTTCCCTCAAGTGGATGACCTAAGGTTTATCAATCCATAGGAGGCGTAGGATGAAGATGGTCTCTCTCAAACAATCCTGCAACCAAATAACAAAGAGTCTCTTGTGTCCCCAACACACCCAATACAATGGTAGATTGTATAGGTGCACTAGTTCGGTGAAGAGATGGTGATACAAGTGCAAAATAGATGGTAGATAAAGGTTTTTGTAATCTGAAATAATAAAAATAGCAAGGTAACTAATGGCAAAAGTGAGCGTAAACGGTATTGCAATGATAGGAAACAAGGCATAGGGTTCATACTTTCGCTAGTGCAAGTTCTCTCAACAATAATAACATAGATAGATCATATAACAAGCCCTCAACATGCAACAAAGAGTCACTCCAAAGCCACTAATAGCGGAGAACAAACGTAGAGATTATGGTAGGGTACGAAACCACCTCAAAGTTATTCTTTCGGATCGATCTATTAAAGAGTTCGTACTAGAATAACACCTTAAGACACAAATCAACCAAAACCCTAATGTCACCTAGATACTCCATTGTCACCTCAAGTATCCGTGGGCATGATTATACGATATGCATCACACAATCTCGGATTCATCTATTCAACCAACACAAAGTACTTCAAAGAGTGCCCCAAAGTTTCTACCGGAGAGTCAAGAACGTGTGCCAACCCCTATGCATAGGTTCATGGGAGGAACCTGCAAGTTGGTCACCAAAACATACATCAAGAGGCACATGATATCCCATTGTCACCATAGATAAGCATGACAAGACATACATCAAGTGTTCTCATAAAAGACTCAATCCGATAAGATAACTTCAAAGGGGAAACTCAATTCATCACAAGAGAGTAGAGGGGGAGAAACATCATAAGATCCAAATACAATAGCAAAGCTCGGGATACATCAAGATCGTGCCATAGAGGGAACACGAGAGAGAGAGAGAGAGATCAAACACATAGCTACTGGTACATACCCTCAGCCTCGAGGGTGAACTACTCCCTCCTCGTCATGGAGAGCACCGGGATGATGAAGATGGCCACCGGTGAAGGATCCCCCCCTCCGACAGGGTGCCGGGAAGGGCTCCCGAGAGGTTTTTGGTGGCTACAAAGGCTTGCGGCGGCGGAACTCCTGATCTATCTTCTCCGTGGATGTTTTTAGGGTACGTGGGACTATATAGGCAAAAGAAGTCGGTCGGGGGGTGCTCGAGGGGTCCACGAGATAGGGGGCGCACCCTATGGGGGGGGCGCCCTCCTATCTCCTGGGCTCCTCGAGGATCTTCTGACTTCATCTCCAAGCCTCCAGGATGATAATCTTCCAAAAAATCACGTTGCCGAAGGTTTCATTCCGTTTGGACTCCGTTTGATATTCCTTTTCTTCGAAATACTGAAACAGGCAATAAAACAACAATATGGGCTGGGCCTCGGGTTAATAGGTTAGTCGCAAAAATAATATAAAAATGTATAATAAAGCCCGTAATCATTCAAAACAGATTATATAATAGCATGGAACAATCAAAAATTATAGATACGTTGGAGACGTATCAAGCATCCCCAAGCTTAATTCCTGCTCGTCCTCGAGTAGGTTAATGATAAAAACAGAATTTTTGATGTGGAATGCTACCTAGCATGATTCTCAAAGTAATTTCGCTTTATTGTGGCATGAATGTTCAGTCCAAATGATTCAAGATAAAAGCTTATAAAACATAAAAATAATAATGCTTCAAAGCATACTAACAAATAATCATGTCCTATCAAATTAGCATAGCCAAAGAAAGCTTATCCCTACAAAATCATATAGTCAGGCCATGCTTCATTTTCATTACACAAAATACTCCCATCGTGCACAACCCCGATGACGAGTCGAGCAATTGTTTCATACTTTTTAACGCACTTCAGCTTTTTCAACTCTTACGCAATACATGAGCGCAAGCCATGGACATAGCACTATGGTGGTATATGGTGGTGATTGTGAGGACAAAAAGGGAGAAGATAGTCTCACATCAACTAGGCGTATTAACGGGCTATATGGAGATGCCCATTAATAGATATCAATGTGAGTGAGTATGGATTGCCATGCAACGGATGCACTAGAGCTATAAATATATGAAAGCTCAACAAAAGAAACTAAGTGGGTGTGCATCCAACTTGCTTGCTCATGAAGACCTAAGGCATTTTGAGGAAGCCCGTCATTGGAATATACAAGCCAAGTTCTATAATGAAAAATTCCCACTTAGTATATGAAAGTGACAACATAGGAGACTCTCTATCATGAAGATCATGGTGCTACTTTGAAGCACAAGTGTGGAAAAAGAGATAGTAGCATTGTCCCTTCTCTCTTTTTCTGTCATTTTATTATATTTTTTTCTTTTCTTTTTTTTCTTCTTTTTTTTGGCCTTTCTTTTTTTTGGCCTTTCTCATCATTTTTTCTCTTTTCTCATTTTTTCTTTTGTAAAGTCCGAAGTCTCATCCCGACTTGTGGGCGAATCATAGCCTTCATCATCCTTTCCTCACTAGGACAATGCTCTAATAATGAAGATCATCACACTTATATGGATTTACAACTCAAGAATTACAACTCCAAGCTAGAACAAGATATGACTCTATATGAATGCCTCCGGCGGTGTACCGAGATATGCAATGAATCAAGAGCGACATGTATGAAAATTATGAAGGTGGCCTTGTCACAAATACGATGTCAACTACATGATCATGCAAAAAGCAATATGACAATGATGGGACGTGTCATAATAAACGTAACGGTGGAAAGTTGCATGGCAATATATCTCGGAATGGCTATGGAAATGCCATAATGGGTAGGTATGGTCACTACAAAAAAAGACACATCCGTGACATTTTGGGCTGAACGAAAAAAATTTCTGTCATACATATGACACTTCTATGATGATAATTGTGACAAAACCCGGTATCATCATAGATGTGGTGGGCACCTACTTCTATGACAAAAAATCATGACAGAAAATGGGCTTTTCGTCCTGGGCGGGCCGGAGACGCAGCTGCATGACATTCTTTGGGCCGTCCATGACGGAAAAAACCATGGTAGAAGCGAGGGGGAGGAAAATTTCGGGGAGTTGCCGGTTACGGTGGGAGGTCGGGGGCGGAGCGATGCGCGTTTCTCTCGTACGTACGCGCGTGTGTGCAAGGCGTTGGCTCTAACTGAAGCCGAGCGAGGCGTTGGGCTCTAACTGAACCCGAGCAATTGCACTGCAGGCTACGCGTTACTGAACCCGAGCGATCGATCGATGGCTGTTAAGTGAACCGGATGGAGCGATTCCT
>NC_057804.1:562842308-562843402 GCF_018294505.1 Triticum aestivum
GTGAGCGGTGGCGTTGCCTCTGGATGAACAGGAACCCGTGGTGTGGAGGGCTGGATGAATAGTAGATGGTGGAGGGGTGGCCGTGGAGGGGTGGTTGAACAGGACCCCGTGGTGTGGAGGGCTGGATGAATAGTAGACGGTGGAGGGGTGCCCGTGGAGGGGTGGTTGAACAGTAGCCGGTGGAGTAGCGCACGGTGGAGGCTGGATGAACAGGAGCCCATGGAGGCTGGAGGAGGTCGACGGTAGCCCGTGGAGGCTGGAGGAGGTCGACGATGGAGATGAACAGTATCCCGTGGAGTCCCGTTTTGTGGTACACCACACCCCTCCCGATGAACAGGACCCCTGTTTCGACCGTAGGAGGTCCATTTCGTCTGTTTTGTGGTACGCCACACCCCTCCCGATCAACAGGACCCCCGTTTCGACCGTAGGAGGTCCGTTTCCTCCGTTTTGCGGTACGCCACACCCCTCCCGATCAACGGGACCCCCGTTTCGACCGTAGGAGGTCCGTTTCCTCTGTTTTGCGGTACGCCAGGCCCCTCCCGATCAACAGGACCCCGTTTCGAACATGGCCGGTCGAACACAAGGTTGTTTCCTCCGTTGTGTGGTATGCCAGGCCTCGTTTCCATCGCCTATTCCGTCCAAGCCCTCCCGATGAACACGACCATGCATTCCGTTCCGACCCAGCCGGTTGGCTCCCCATGAACACGATGATGATGTTGTTTCTCCGTTCCGACCCAGCTATGTACGTATGCACGATAGGCGTTAGAGACCCTGCCCGTATGTACGTATGTGGCCGTATTTTCTTTCTTGCACCCTCGCCGTTGTACGTACGTGTACATGCTACGTGCACGCCTCTACATCCACCAGTATATATGTGCGTACACGTTCGCGACCAGAATGACAACGCTACGTACGCTTCGACCAGGTGGGTCCCGACTGTCAGGCACTTCCTTGCATGTGAATATGTAGGTGGTGGGTCCCAGCAGTCATGGGGGCGAATCGTTTTTTTTTTGCCCGGACGCACTTCCTTGCATGCGAAGATGTAGCTGGTGGGTCCCAGCTGTCAGGGGGGCGAATTTTTTTTGCCCGGACGC
>NC_057804.1:562843672-562961325 GCF_018294505.1 Triticum aestivum
GTGCGAAGGTGTCGCTGGTGGGTCCCAGCGGTCAGGGGGGAATCATTTTGTTTTTTTGCCCGGACGCACTTCCTTGCGTGCGAATATGTAGCTGGTGGGTCCCAGCAGTCAGGGGGAAATGTTTTTTCGCGAAATACAGTGGCCCGTCCGGTGGGTCCTAGCAGTCAGGTGGAGGAATCATTATTTTCCGTGTAATAAGGAGGCACTTCCTTGCTGCGGCCATGGACCCAGCTGTCAGCCTCTCCACATAAAGTCCACATCCAATGGAAGTCGTTCCTTGACCATGTTGACCATGCTGCGCCGAGAGCACCAGGGCGGTGGACAACGGCGAGGCCTAGGAAGGGGACGACAAGGAGCCGGGGAAGACGCGGCAGTGGAAGCCCGCGCAGAGAGGAGTACGAGGGTTCACTGGTTCGGCTGCGGTGTGAGGCTGCCGTCGCCGCAGGGCCTGGCCAGTGGTGGGAATAGTAGGGGGCGGTGAGGCCTCCGCGGCAGCACAACCGGCCACGGGAGGCAGGAGCATGCGGCACGACCGACGCTGCTTTGGGCGGCTGGAGCAAGAAGACCAGAGGTTGAAGAAGCACTACGGCCGTTGGATGGACATCATACGGTCACTGGAGCTAGAATCGTTCATATTGACTAAAGTTGACAAAGGCCCCTGTCCCATTCAACTTAGTAGGCCCACAAGTCATCCTCCCACTATGGTGGGTCCCATCTAGCAGGGTGGGTATTTATTTTTTTGTGCGTAATAAGGAGGCACTTCCTTGCATGCGAAGATATAGCTGGTGGGTCCGACATGTCAGCGGGGGGAACGTTTTTTCGTGAAATATAGAGGCCCTTCCGGTGGGTCCCAGCTGTCAGGTGGAGGAATCATTATTTTGCGCATACAGTCCACGGCCGATGGATGTCGTTCGTTGACCATGTTGACCAGGCCGCGCCGAGAGCACCATGGCGGTGGACGACGGTGAGGCCTAGGAAGGGAACGACACGGAGCCGGGGAAGACTCGACAATGGTTGCCCACGCGGTGGGGAGTATGATGGTTTACTGGTCTGGCTGCCGTCGCCGGAAAATAACAGGAGGTGTGGGTGAGTAGAGGAATGGCCTGGCCAACAATGAAGTAGGTTGGGGCGGTGCGGCCTGTGTGGCCGCACAGCCGGCCACAGGAGGCGGGAGCAGGCAGTCCCACCGGAGCTGGTTTGGGCGGCTGGAGCAAGAAGATCAGATATTGAAGAAGCAGCACGGCCGTTGGATTAACATTCAATGGTCACTGTTGTTAGAATCGTTTGTGGACTAAGTTGACAAAGCCAAAGTACACGTCAACCTAGTAGACCCACAAGTCAGCCTCCAAATCTGTCCCAAACAGCATACAACCCGAAATTTCTAGCCGGATTCAAATTAATTTTAAATCTAAATATACCTTAATTTAAATTCAATGAAATTCTACCCGCACAAAAACAATGAAATTTAAAATATCAAAATCCGAAAGAAAACAGTATTTGGGAACTAATTGCGTGTTTGATGTATTTTTTTCATTTTACAACCCATTTATTATTACTTATAGCCCATTTATTATTACTTATAGCCCATTTCTTATTACTTATAGCCCATTTCTTATTACTTATAGCCCATTTTCTGGGAAAAATGCATCCCTCCTCGTCTTGAAAGATTTCCGGCCCAGCAGGGTGTAGAAAAGCAAGTAGGCCTATGTTGGTTATTCTGCAAAAAAACAAAATAGCTGGCTAGCCATTTTTCAGAAAGGAAAAAAACAAACTGGACTGGTCATGTGCTAAACATATGAAATAAAAGCCTGGGCTAGACGGGCCATGGGTCCCGCACAACCCAGCTGATACCCTTCTCCGTCCCAAAAAAACAAAATTACTGCGCGCGCTGCCGGGCCCTACTGTCATCCTCACCATGTATAGTCATCTCCTTATTCCTCTCGGTTGTTGACCATGTTGACAACATCGGAGGGCGGCGCCGCGGCGAGCATGGAGGACGATGGTGAGGCCTCGGACGGGAACGAACAGGAGCCGGCAAAGATCACAGCCAGCCGTGGGAGGCGGGAGCAGGCGGTCCTGCCGGCGCTGGTTTGGCTTTGGCGGCTCGAGGAAGAAGAGACTGAAGAAACGCGACAGACGTTGAATGTCAATCGAACGATCAAGGTTGGCATAATCATTTTTTGACTAAGCGGACACCAAGTAGCATACTTTTTTATATATATGAAGAAAACTGCGAGGAAAATGTGTTTGTCTGCCGTCCTCCTCACAGGGAACGTTCGCCACATAAGTGACTAGCACCCTTGGTTTTCAACCGAGAGGTCTTGGGTTTGAGTCCGAGGAACTCTCAATTTTTTCCTCCTTCCTTCCTCGCAAAAAAGGGAAAAAAATCAAAGACTTGGGAAGGCGTACAGAACAAGCTAGTGTACCAGTAAAGAGACGTTGCTGAGTTTTAGAAAAAAGAAAGACGTGCTCCTGTAGCTGGTTCGAATCCAAACCTAGACTATGACTATATATGGTGCTATGCTACTCTGCAAGTAATGAAACTAACATATCCAACGTTCGCTTCTCCTCTTTTCTACTTACTCTGCCTAGCATCAGAAGCTCTGGCCGCAACAATCATGTCTGTTGGCTGCTCGTCCACCTGCTCTTCAGCAGGCAACAACCAGATATGCGCCAAGTCGCCACCCATACCATCGCCTGTGGGTCTCATCACACCCCCGCCGGCACGCGCACCACAGCCGATTGCTCATTGCAACCCGCTCCCGTTGGTCTGGTGCCACTGCTGCAAATCATGCAGAGTCATCCGTCGCGTCTCAACCACAATCCGCAACCCTGGCCGAGTCTTCTACAAATGCCCGAATCATGGGGTAATAATATGTTTAAGTGTTGTTCTGCTGCTTTCAGTTGCTGATTTTTTTAAATAGTTTGGTTGATGATCTTCCAATTAGATTCGTGCAGAAAAGGCAAGATTCGTGTGATTTGTATTTCTGGGAAGTTGCTGATGTGGGGGAATGCAACTTTGCTGATTATTTGGTTAGCAGAGGAATCCCAATACTAGCAGGTTGGGGTGTTGGACAAGTAATTGAAGGAACGACAGAAGAGGAAGATGCAGAGCAGAAGGTTAAAGATGCAGTTCCTTTGATCATGGCCAAGCAACAGCTGTTGAACAGCCTTGACAGCAATGAGGAGATGAAAGAGCTTGTGAAGATAATGGGCAAAATCGATGTGCTCTGTAGGATGATTGTCTCTTTATTTGCAGTGTATGTAGCACTCGTGATGTATTCAGTGGCTACGACATGAGCACTTTGCTGAAACTAGTAATGAATGAAACCTGTGTAGCAGGCTGGGCGTAGTGTTGTGAACATCTAATGATTTCTATTAACAAAAATCAGGGGGTATCCCCTTTTGCTCATATAAATAAATAAATAGCAGAGGCCCTGTCAGGTCAGCTTTGTTTTCATTCGAAGACGTCGAGCAAATTGCAGTCCAACAACAAACTATGTCATCAAATTCAAGTTTCACAGCCAAATATGAGTACAACTACACAACAATGTCATCATGTTTTAGTTGTCATACAATCACCAAACACAAATCAGCATACATAACTTGTGATGTTCTCACAGCAAAATACTAAACAACATGTTCATCAGGTTTCAGTTGTCATAGCAAACACAATTTCACATAGTAGATAAAAAAACGTCTTCTGATAGGCAAATACGACAAAAGCAATGTAATCATCATCCGCAGCAGCAGCGTCAACATCTTCGCCATGTGTATCAGTCTGAATCGTAATTCCCCACGGTGTCATCTTCTTCTTCGTCCTCAACGTCCTCAAACGTTGGCTTCTTCTTGATCAACTCTTGTATGTCCACAGCGCGACAGGCAATCTTTTCGCCGGCGTCATTGACATGATGGTTCTCAAAGATATTAGGAACATCTGTGTTATCTTGTACATCAGGAGCAGTGTAAGCATCATCTTGTTGTGCAACTTCATTAAACGAATTCCTCTGCTCAAACCTTTGCAATACTCTCTAGTCATCGCTACGTGCAAATGTGTCTTCCAAGAAAAATATCTGTGTTACTTGATTTGCCAAAATAAAAGGCTCGTTGGTCTGGTACGCCGCCTTGACATTGATGGATTTGAAATAATCATCAGCTCTAGGTTTTGCGATCCTGGAAAACAGGTTATACCAACGACAGCACAACAGAACCACACACCGATGATCCTCGAAACTGGAGATATACTGCAACTGAACAATGTCTATTATGTTAGCGTACATTTCAGTTGTCTCTTTGTCATACGTATCTGTGCTCATGATGGCACTGTTTTGTGTCTTCCTGCCTTCGTCTCGTGCAAGGGTGTTGTAGCGCACATCTCCAACAACGCAAGATTCATAATGTCTTACCCGAGTATCAGGACCCATTGCTAGTGAGTAAAGGGCATCATCAACTGCCTGCCCATCCTCCCGCATCTTCTTAACATATGGTTAGAAAATAGACAAGCTGATCATCTTATGTACTCAATATATTAAAAAACTGGCAGTGCACTTCAAAAGCTTACATGGTTCTTGAACCATTTCGCAAATCCTTCCATAACCAGTTTGTCAATGTTTCTTGGATTTTGCAGCAGTAACTCCTCTTTGTACATGCCGCACAACATAGTGATCGCGTCAAACATCTAAATATATAAGAATGTGCTGCAAGTTTAGTAGATTATGATGTATAAGCTGCAGTACTGTACTTACTTGATATAAGGTAGTATCTCAGGACAGTTATTCAACACATACCAAACCATTTTGTCCAAATCTTTAGGTTTGTCCTCTTGTCGACTCTTCCCTATAACTCGAACAGAATAATCAAAAAGATTGAGCTCGGGATTGTCTTCACCCACCTCTTTGCTAAGCTGATCAACTGTTTCAATGTATTTTGAGCAGAATGTCAACGCTTCTGTAGCAATGTAGGCCTCTGCAATGGAACCCTCGGGTCTAGCTCTGTTCCTAACATAGCCCTTGAAAGTGCCTAGCCGCCTTTCAATAGGGTACATCCAGCCATACTGTACTGGACCTCTAAGTAGTGCCTCATCAGGTAGATGAACAGCCAAATGCACCATCACATCAAAGAAGGCTGGAGGATATATCTTCTCAAGGTCGCATAGGATAGTTGGTATCTTGTCTCTAAGACGCTCCAAAGCATCTATCCTGATATTTCTACTGCAGAGTTCCCTGAAGAATTGTCCCAACTCTGCAACTGCTCTGTATAAGTCAGGGCGGCCCAATCCTCTAAGGATAACAGGTAAAACCCTTTGAAGTAGGACGTGGCAGTCATGAGTTTTCAACCCTTGTACCTTGTTTCCATCTGCACTGACTCTCCTTTCAGGGTTGGAAGCAAATCCATGTGGGAATCTCACACATGACAGGACCTTGCAGAATTCTTTTCTTTTTACCTTGTCCAAGACGTACACAGCTGGTGCCATATTCCATGGTTTACCTTCATCTTGCACCTGCAAATCCTTTCTGATACCCAGGTGTGTCAAATCAATCATAGATTTTAAGGTATCTTTCATCTTGCCTTCAATGTTAAGAAGTGTGCCGATAATGTTGTCACATATATTTTTCTCGATGTGCATCACATCAAGATTATGCCACAGATCCAAATCTTTCCAATACTCCAAGTCCCACAAAGTGGACCTGTGGGTAAACAATAATCTCTCTTCTACCATGCCAAGCTTCCTTTTCCCGCTACCATTACCAGGATGGTTTCCTGGTGTAATATGCCTGACCTTCTCTAATTCCACTTGCAACTCATCGGCGGTGAGCCTCTTTGGCGCATCACGGTTTTCATGCTTTGCATTGAACACATGTCTTCGGTATTTTCTAGGATGTGGCTTGTCCTTGGCAAGGAAACGGCGATGTCCAATGTAACAGATCTTGCTAAGTATTGCGTATGACAGCGGATTCCTGTCACAGCGAACACATGCATTGTAACCATGTGTCGTTCGCCCTGACAAAGTGCCCAAAGCCGGATAATCATGGATGTACCAAATTACAATAGCACGCAGAAAGAAATCAGCTGGTGGGCTGTTATATAGGTCTCGAGTGAGAACACCCTTCCATAGCTGTTGAAGTTCCTCCACAAGAGGCTCCATGAACAAATCAAAATCCTTTCCAGGACTTTTTGGACCTAGGATGATCAAGGCCATCATGTAGTTTGATTCTTTGGTGCAGAAATTTGGAGGCATGTTGTAAGGGATAACAAGCACTGGCCACATGCTATATGTGGCACTCTGGTGGCCAAATGGGTTAAATCCATCTGAAGCTAAGCCAAGTCTAATGTTTCTCGGGTCAGCAGCAAACTCTTTGTGTTTATCATTGAAGCTTTTCCACTCACTACCATGAGATGGATGGCTCATTACATTCTGATCTCTGTACTCATGGTTCCTAGAATGCCATAGTACATCCTCTCTTGTTTCAGCATCATGAAACAACCTCTGCAATCTTCGTGTAATTGGAAAATGTCTCACAACATTATGAGGAACCCTCTTCACAGCATCACCATCTTTCCATCTTGATGATTTGCATTTCGGGCATTCACTTAAGTTGGCATAATCCTTCCGGAACAGAACACAATTATTCTTACAAACATGGATTATATCATATCCAATTCCAACTACACGAAGGAAATTCTTCATTTTACTATAGGTGTGTGGCAGCTCAGACGCATCTGGGAAAGATTTGCGGAAAGCAGTCAACATCGCATCGAATGATTTGTTGGTCATCCGCTCAGATGTCTTCACCTGAAGAAAGGTGACCATAGCTGAGAATACTGACAGCTTATTTCCTGGGGTGACAACAACATTGCATTGTTCCAACATGCGGGCCCACCGTTTTTCTTCTGCAGGTGAAAGTTCACGGAATGCACGAGCATTTCGTAGCATTGTTTCAATGTTGGTCAAACTCACTGGCTCCGCCACCACCACCTCCTCCTCCTCTTCCACCTGAGCATCAGGCAGATCAAGATGGTGATCTGCTGCTTCCACGTAGTCATTAACATTGACGTTCACAGCTTTACCATGATGAACCCACCTAGTATATGTGACCGACATCCCATACAAGTGTAGATGATTTTGCACAGTTGACTGGGGTCTTGTAACTGAATTCATACAACTGCTACACGGGCAGAGCACATCTGATTTCGTACCACCGTACTCAGCTCTGATAAAGTTCATGAAGTTTTCAACCCCCTCGACATATGCAGCGGAGAATCTTCGAGCAGAAGTTATCCAAGTCCTGTCCATCTGTTAGACATACATATTAGTTCTTCTACTAGATATTACAGGAAAAACATATATGTTTTTTTATGAAGTCCAGAAAAAAATACCTAGGTCGATGTCTAAAGCTATGGCAAGATATTTGGACGAGCAGATCTAAGTAACGAAATATATGTAAAGCTAATTCAGCAAACAGATTTGAGTGCTAAATTATGGCAGGCTGTTTCAGCAGTCAATGAGCCCGAGCACACAACCATCAAACTATCGAAGGCCATCGCAGCAACGAAGATCGAGTATAAAATGGTGTAGAGCTATTTCACCTAACAGATTGGCTACTAGACCATGGCAATCTATGTCACAATAAATATATGGCAGGATATTTTAGCAACTAATCGGCCTTGGCATGCCATCTCAGCTAAGCGGATTGAGTGCAGAACAGGGCAAGGAAGCTTCTTAAGCAGAGCATATTGACAGTAAACTACTTCGGCAAACAGTGAGATTAACAACATATATTAGCTAACATTCAGCGCTACACCGACACGAACGGGGCCTCAGTCTAGAATGCACGTACCGTGGGAGAAGCTGACCGCCGTGCGTCTCCACACGAACGTCGCCAGCGGTGGTGGCGCTGACCGTCGTGCGCCTCCACAAGAACGTAGCCAGAGGTGGCGGCGCGGCTAGAGGACGGCAGTCTATGAGAGTGTACTGTGGGAGCGAGAGGATCGCCGTGCATCCCCCCGACGAACCGCGGCGCCGACGTATCGGCGCGGCGGGGATGGCGGCTTTGGCGGAGTGAATGGAGTGGAGGGGGGACGGGGGGAGGGGGGCTTGGGGAATATTTGGCCAAAGGGCGGTTGAATCGAATTTTGGGGGAATTTTTGTGTGGGGGGGGAGGATTTTCGCACGGTGGGCGGGGGGATATTGGCGCATGGTCGGTTTCTCCAAGTGCAGTCCCACATGTCAGTGAAGAGGCAAGCCAAAGCGCGTTCCGTTTGCGTGAGCCGTGTGCAGGACCGAACATGTGTGGAGTGCAATGCGACCGCGACAGGAGTGCTGTGAGTGTACCGCCTTTTTTCCTTTTAAACTAGGTGCTTCACCCCCTCAAAAAACTGTTGCTTCGCGCGATCCATCGATACGACTACTAGTAATCCGGTAATCCCGACTAAAACGGCGCGGTCGGGTCTTTTCCTGCGTGATATGCTGGAGGTTGGCTTAGTTTGGTTTTTTAGATTTGTCTCGGTTCAATAAAAAGCAGAGATGGTGATGATGGTGTGCCTGTCATCCTGCAATATAGGCCGTTCGATCTATATCTAACGGATAGGAAGGAAACTATGACAATTTACCCGCACTCCTCTCCACATTTGCAGATAAGGCTTTCCCTCGTTCATCCTTTTCTCCCACAAGATCTTGATCTTCCATGCACTAGTACTCCTACAATATGTATATTATTGTGAAAGTTCATATACACCGACCGAGATTAATGCAAAGACGGCAGATTTTCATTACATTTTGAACTTTTATAAGACAGAAAAGTAAAAGAAATCCGACCCTAAACCTATTCTACGGCAGCGACCGACGTCCACCATCTGCGATCTCTATGTACGGGGGCGGGGTTCAAGACCCGTGAAGTGAAGGTGCGGTCTCCGGTGAGGAAGAGTAGAACACGGGATACGGACCGGCCAGTTGGCACACCATGCCCTGCCGCCTCCCCTGCCCTACTCATCCTCGGAGGAGTCCCCGACCTCGGCGGCGCCGGACATTGAACGGCGGCAAGTAGGACGCGTGGCTGACGGTGCTCCCGTCGTCGGCCGCCAGCGTGGCCATCGCTTGTGCGGTCGCATCCGCGTCCGGCTACGCCGCTGTTGTGTCGCGAGAGGCGACTTGAGCGAGGGCGGTGACCTCGAGATTCATCCCCGAAGACAAGCTCTACTGCAGAGCATTCGCACTTGCGGTCATGGCGGGTGTGGTGTTAGGTAGGAGGATGATGCGCTATGGTGTGGAGGTTAGCTGGGCGTTGCCGCTTTAAGTAGCGCATTCCGGTGAGGCCAAGCGTCCGGGTGCGTCATTAAGTCGCCGGAGTTGGTTTCTCGGGCACCGAGCCTCTTAACGACGACATACAAATGGACGGCATGAATGCGGGCAGCTGGCGCCGGCTGGGAACGCACCGTGCGACGGCACGTGGGACGAGGGCTTTGGTGTGCCAGGGTAGTCAGCTACAGTCGTGGCAACATTGGAGATGCCCTTTGCTCAAATGCGATCCCCGCATGTCATTGAAAAAGCAAGACGACCCGGCATGGTCTCAGGTCCAGAGGATGCAGTTGGCCGCGCTACACCACTCCGCGGACGCGTCGCGGCGCCCCGTGCATCCGCGACGAGCCGGGTGTTGGGGTGTGTTTGGATTGTGGCCAAAGTGCACCTTACCAAAATTTTGGTCATGACCCAAAGATTGGTCTTTGTTTGGATGGTTGCCATTTCTTTGGCATGCCAATGAACTCTAGCCAACTCTAGTTCATTTTTCTTGCCAATTTCGGCCAAATCATGGGCAACCAATACCTCAACCAAAATTTTGGCTACCCAATGATTTGATGGGGCAACCTTGGGCACAAATCAAACATACCGTTGGTCGTTCCACAGCACAAACGCCACCCTCGGCACACTGAAACGGACCATGTCTATCGACGATATGAGCGTGTCGCTCACCGCAGTCGTCGTGTCCAGAGGCGGTGCTGGAGCTGCGCCCCATTGTTGGCCCCAAAGACCCACATGAACGGTTGTCGGTGGCGAGGAGGTCGTGGGCCAGCTCCTCCATCGGACTAGTCTGCGCTACGTCGCCCCAACGGGTGTGCCCCACATGTCGGTTTTCCTGTTTTCCCAGCCATATTCGAGCGTGAGTGCTCCGCATTGCGCATTAGGCCTTTCGCTATGTAGGCCAAGCGAGAAAACTTATTGTTTATTTGAGACGTTCAAGTGTAATCATGTGGTGTTTGCTTATTTCTCATTCCTCTCCAACCCTCTTCTCCATCGATCATGTCGCCCTCCAGTCGAGTCCATCCTCCCGCATGCCTCATTTGAACATTCCGTCGAGTATCATTCGCATGTACCCATCCTAGTCCTCTTTCAATAGATCTCCGGACCCCGAGATGAAATCGAGAGGGGACGAGTGGGGCACGTGATACCTAAGGCGGATTCAAAATTTTGAACCGGTGATCATAGCATCCGCAAATCATATATAAAGGGTATTCAATGTTCGTTTTGTTTTTGAACGTACAATATACTCCCTCCTATCCTTTGTACCTTACATATAAGTTTTATCTGTAGTCAAAGTATCTGTACTATGATAAAAAAGGTATCAACATTCAACAACGCCCAATCAATATTGTTAGATTCATACGTACTCCTAGATTTGTACTCGAGATGGTTTCCAATTTGACTATTGACAAGATTAATAGTACTCCTTTCACATAGGTGAGTACTCCCTCCGTCCACGAATAAGTGTACCTCTACCTTTTGGTCCAAGTCAAAGTTTTAAATTTTTGACCAACTTTATATAAAAGAGTGAGTGAAGTGAACTGTAGGTCCTTAAACTATTTCAGGGGTGTCACATAGGTCCTCGAACTATGAAAATCGTCATTTAGGTCCTCGAAGCATAGTAAGTGTGTCATCCAGGTCCAAAATCTCACTAACCCCCTCTAAATGGCCAGCTGGCATGGTGAACAGTGCGAAAAATAAAAAAATATGAACAAAAAATGTGAAAATCTTTGGCATCGAAGATACCCCTGGTGCGTGAATAGTAAAAATGTTCATTAATTCCAAAAAATGTTCGTGAATATGGGAAAAATATTCGCGACTTTAAAAAAGTTCACAAACAATAAATTTGAAAATATGTTTGCGAACCACAAATATTGTTCGTGGGTATGGAAAAAAATGTTTGCGAACCACAAATATTTTTTTAAAGTCGCGAATATTTTTCCCAAATTCATCGTTCGCGAACATTTCTTTAAAGTCGTGAATAATTTTTTCCAAATTCATCGTTCGCGAACTTTTTTTAAAGTCGCGAATATTTTTTCCAAATTCATCGTTCGCGAACATTTTATTGAAGTCACAAATATTTTTCCAAATTCTTCGTTCGCGAACTTTTTTTGAATTAATGATATTTTTACTGTTCATGTGCCAGGGTCTCTTCGATGACAGAGGATCTCAGTTTTTGGATATTTTTTTATATTTATTCTTTGTCGTGTACTGTTCATCACGCACAGGAAATCAGGACTGTTTGCCGCGCACTGTTACGGTTACTGTTTACGTGCCAGCTGGCCAGTTAGAGCCTGTCAGGGAGATTTTGGACCTGAATGACACAGTTACTGCACTTTGAGGACCTAGATGACGATTTTTATAGTTCGAGGATCTACGTGACATCCCTGGAATAGTTCAAGGACCTACAATGCACTTCACTCTAAAAGAATAGTAACTTATATGACATCAAATTGGTATATTATGAAACTACATTTCAAAACGAATCTAGTGATACTAATTTAGTGCCATAAATGCTGATACTTTTTCCTATAAGGTTGGTCAAAGTTTTAAAACTTTGACTTAAGACAAAGGCTAGATGTACACTTATTCGCGGATGGAGGGAGTAAGTCATCTTAGGCTGTGCACCGTGACCAAGGAGGAAGGGAAAACGAGAGACATTAATGTTTATTTGCTAATTAATAGTATTGCATGCAATGAACTAACCACTGCATGTCATGTTTGATAGTCTGAGATCATTAAAAGCATGCACACCCTCATCTCTTATTGGTTCATATGTCAAGAAACAAGAAACGAGGTAGAAGTTAATGCACCGCGCCTACGTGTTTTGGGATTATTTGGTTTCCGTAAGATGACTTACACACCTAGACAGAGGGAGTACATGAGATGTATAATGTGAAAATTATATCATTGGAAACTCCTTTCACATACGAAATTGACCATATGCTTTGTGTAAGTTGCATGTCATATATTATTACTCTAACATTTGGTCAAAGTTAGCCTCGAAAAATGCATTAGACCCTGTATGCTTTGTGTAAGTTGCATGTCATATATTATTACTCTAACATTTGTGTAAGTTGCATGTCATATATTATTACTCTAACATTTGGTCAAAGTAGTATAGTGGAAGTGGATCCTCTGATGTAGGTATCCCTGCCTTACCCTCCCTTTTGGTCACTTACTGGCGGACCCCATGCTTGCTAGGCCCCGCATGTCAGTTACTCAATGGGTTCAACCACGTCAGGGGATCCTCATCCGTAGTATACTCCCTCTGTTTTTATTTACTCCGCATAAAATGGAGGGAGTAGTGGTATAATAAATGACGCGGGCGAGGGAGGGGGAGGGACGTCGGTTTGCTCTCAACTGCGGTCCCACAAGCGAGCGAAAACGCAAGACGAAGCGCGTTCCATTCGGTGAGCGACATGGAGGGTCCAGCGTGCCGGGCTGCAACCCGAACGTGACAAGAGCAATGTACAGTCAAAACCGATTGACCGGTCGTCACCGGAACCGACATGGAGGGTCCAGCGTGCCGGGCTGCAACCCGAACGCGACAAGAGCGATGTACAGTCAAAACCGATTGACCGGCTGTCACCGGAACCATTATTCACACTAGAACCTTCGCTGCTCGGCCTACACCAGCCACTGCCCTAAAACCACACGAAATCTCCAGCCCATTCCCCCACCTTTCGATCCCCTAGCCCGCATCAAGTGTCCACTAGTTCGCCGGAAATCCATGGTGCGCCGCAAGATCACTTACTACAAGATGCTGATGCCAGAGCGCCGCGCAGAAATCGCGGCGGCGGTCGGCGCCACAGACCTCTGTTCCTAAGCTCGCTTTGCGGCGGGCCAATCCCCGAGTTCTCTGGAGCCAAGCTACGAGAAGGAGGAAGCCGATCCAATGTTCACTGCAGAGGTCGTGGTGCAAAAGGCCCCCGATGGGTATGAGACGATGGACGTCGACTTCGTGCCGGCGTCCGAGTCCCCCATGGTGCAGGTGGACCAGCGGTTCAACATGGCGATACTAAAGGAGGACCGGGAGGCAGAGGCTCAACTTGACGCAGAACGTGCGCATGCCGCTGCCATCAAGGCTCTCCTACAGGTGGAACCAGATGTCGTGGATGTGAACCGGGCGGTGGAGGATCAACTTGAGGGGGAGCGCGTGGATGCCGCTGCCATCGAGGCCCTCCTGCAGGCAGAACCGAACATCCTGGACATGAACCGGGCGGCAGAGGCTCGACTCAACGCAGAGGGCGCAGATGCCGCTCTCATCGACGCCCTCCTGCGGGCGGAACCGGAAGTCCTGGACTTGAACCAGGCGGCAGAGGCTCGACTCGACGCGGAGCGCGCGGATGCCGCTCTCATCGACACCCTCCTACACGCGGAACCGGAAGTCCTGGACTTGAACCGGGCGGCGGAGGCTCGACTCGACGCGGAGTGCGCGGATGCCGCTACCATCGAGGCCCTCCTGCAGGTGGAACCGGACGTCCTCGACTTGAACCGGGTTGTGCTCTCGTCTGTGCAGAGCACCCGCACGCTCCGCTTGAACGAGTAGCTGGAGGCCGAGGACAACCATAGTGCGGAGACACACGTCGGCAGCGACGGCTGGTTCACGCCGGTAGCCAAAGACAACGAGGCTGTCTCTTTCCGCGAGCAGTGATAGTTTTTCTTTATGTTGTTGTTTTTATTATTATGGATCTTTTGCTGTGTAAAAACATACTATTTGTTATGCAAGTCGCCTGAGTCTACCATTTCAGGCGGTTGGATGAATATCCTACGTCTCCTAACCCTTCTTTCCTTCTTCATCACCTCTTCTTCTTCCCCAACAGACCACCGCACGGGCCGTACGGATACTCTGGTTGGATAAACATACTCTATGAAAAAAAATTATGTGTCAGCGATAGGATGGCTGAGTTTGGTTTGTTCACATGCGACAGCACGTGTCAGTGAGGGTGCGTTCCCTTGGATGGGTTTGCGGCGTGCAGGAGTGAAGTGTGAGGGTGCGGTGCGACCGCGGTGTGCAGGAGCGACCGTGTGAGGGTGCGGTGCGACCGCGACAGCCGTGCGCAAGTGTACCTCCTTCTCATTTTGAAAACTTTAGGCAAGCTTGGAAAAAATGTGTGGCGAAGTTTGGCAATGCAAGGCCTAGACCCAAGCAGGATAAGTACGTACTACCTCTGTCCGGATTTATTGGTCCCCATTTTATTTCGTGCCAAATTTTGACCATAGATTAAACTAAGAAAATGTTCACGCATGTCACAAAACATTATATTTTTCAAAACTATGTTCAAATACGAATCCAATGAGATAATTTTTCTTGACATGCATTAACATTTTGTTAGTTAAATATTTAGTCAAAATTTGGCACAAACTATAAAAGGGACCTATAAACTAGGACGGAGGTAGTACGTACTAGGTGTACTAGTGTTAAAAAAGAAAGGTGGGGTTTTCCTTCGATACAAATCCTCGTTTCACGTGTCAATTAATGCGTATTTTTTTCTCAAAAGACCAAAGAGCTAACCATCTCACTCCTCATCGCTTGATTAATGCAGCGCCATGCAAATGAACCTTCTCACTTCCGCATGCATGCAGGGGATATTAATATCCTTGGTTGCTAACCGCATCAATTTTGCCTTGATTAGTGTTAGTGGCCCTTTGCAAATTGTAATTTTGATAATACTGGCCTTGTGTACAAAAAAATGGAGGTAGTAACTATATTTGAATTCCTTGCCCATTGCGGTGACGTCGACGACTTTTTTTGTGGTTTGGCAAAGTGCGTTCGACGGAGAACACCATTGAGGGAGACCACGGTAAGTCATTCACAAGTGCCGCCTGCAAGCCGAGACAACCGCCTTATTTGCATCTAGGAAGTCCTTTACTAGTACTACTACTAGGAGTACTAGTGCGGTGAGATGGTTTCTCGAAGAAAACGATGGAGAAGCGGAGTCAGCGAAGAGTGAAATGATAGTTGCTTCGTCCGTGCTTTGTGATTTGATGCCTCACTGCTTTGTGATTTGTGATAGAAGGGACAGGGGAGTAGACTCTGTGCTCTATATTGTACTACTCCTACATGCGTCCAAGCATGGGAGAAAGAGGAGAGATGTTGCATTTTTCTATTCCTTCAAGCAATCAATCAGGGAGCTTCGGTTCCATCTTTTTGGCTTTGGCAACGGCATCCACAATTGTTCCCACGATGCCAAATGCTATTTTCACATTTGGCTACACATTGTGGATGCCCTTAACCGTACCACTTGGTTTTGCTCCTGTGTGCTATCTATAAAAATCTCAATTATATTGATCTAAAAAATTATAGAATCAAAGATTAGTAAAAAGGAGGTGATTTTGTCGCGCGGATGGCGGGGTAGGTTTCTTATTTTCGGAGGACGTTGTCCTGGCGGTTTGCTAACATGCGGTCCCACGTGTTAGTGCTTTACCAAACTGATCCGCGTCCCACATGAGGCAGAACAAAGGCAGAAGCAACCCGTGGTTAAGTTTAAGAAGATGAGGGAGAAGCGACCAAGCTGATCCGCGTCCCACATGAGGCAGAACAACGGCAGAAGCAACACGTGGTTAAGTTGAAGAAGATGAGGGAGAAGCGGATTCAGCAACGAGTGAAATGATGGTTGCTTCGTCCCTCCAACTTCTTTTTTTAGCATTATTACTTTGTCCCTCCAACTTAACTGCGGGAAAGGTGCAGCTTTGTGATTTGACGCCTCATTGCTCATTACTACGCCGGCGCCATGACTGGGGTGCTTCACCCCGGCTGCTCTGCACTGTATTCCGGTATGGCACGTGGACCCGGTAGCTTGAGGTCCCACATGTCGGCGAAAGGGACTGGAAGATTTATGAAAGCGAGCGCTCCACTCTTACGACGGAGGAGTAGACGACACGACGGCCCAGTGAACTATCACTTGTACTGTATAGTACTATAGTTTTGCTGTTTCGCACGATCCATCGATACAAACCCGATTAAACAGGAAAGGGCGGGATTTTTCCCGCGCGGTAGATGATACTGGCCATACATTTCAAAGGCAATTTTAATGTATGCAAACTGAATAATTATAAGTAACAATATGATATCTAGTAAAACTAAAAACACATATGATTTATTGTGTTAGAGTGTAGTAGAAGTGCTGTATTGCATAGTTGTTAGATGTAACATGCAAGAACGTGTAGAGGTGTAGTTTTGGACGGCCTACAGAGAGAAAAGCATAGTACGGTCACCGAACTTCAGAATAAGCTGATTACGGTCACTATATACATTTTGCGGTGATTATCCGTTCACTTGCTCACAGTTCAGCATCGGATTGCACTCTGTTGAGCGGCCAAATAGTCTGCGTGGCGCCATGTTGACTAGTTAAATTGACCATGTTCCTTGTGGGTCCCACCTGTCAGTTCGCATAGGGAAAAGGTCAGATAAACACAAATTTACGTAGGCGCGACAAGGCTCCAACATGTGCGCAGGAATCACCTGGTTGTGTATGTGTCTGTCAGGGCCTGATGTGTGCGCATGCACGTGTAGGTTGAGCACTTGAGCGTGAGAGTGTGTGTTGGTCGTGTGGTGTACTGGTGTGTGCATGCATGCATGCGTGTGTGCGTGTGAGTGTTGCGTGCGTGCGTGGCTGCGTGTGTACGTGTGAGTGTTGCGTGCGTGCGTGGGTGCATGTGTTTGTGTGAGTGTTGTGTGGATGGAGTTCGTGTGCATGCGTGCGTGTGTGTATAATCACCACACCAGCTCCTGTGTGTTAAAACAGACGGCTCAGCATACCAATACAAGGCCACCTTGTCCGCTGTGCCCGCGGTCATGACTTCGCACCACCGTCAAAATATTTTTTTGTCGTTTGTTTTCATTCTTACTAGCAAGATGCCCGTGCGTTGCACGTAACATCAAGATGCATTTGTATGACTTTTTTGTCTTGTGAGAGAAAAGGATGAACGAGGGAAGGCCTTATTTGCAAATGGGGAGAGG
Organism: Triticum aestivum; assembly: GCF_018294505.1. Lineage (NCBI taxonomy): Eukaryota > Viridiplantae > Streptophyta > Magnoliopsida > Poales > Poaceae > Triticum > Triticum aestivum. Next base: position 562,860,934 of record NC_057804.1, read on the forward strand.
TGTGTGGGTACCTTTTTGCAAAACTGGCATAGTTTCTTTCCTATCCGTCAGATATAAATCGGACGGCCTATATTGCAGGATGGTAGGCACACCATCATCACCAACTCTGTTTTTTATAAGAGTGTATTTTAAGTATTTTATAATAGTGTAGATGTAGAGTAGATACAAGTCGACAGGTGGGCATGATGTTAGTGAGATAATGTGATGCCACACTAGATCAGGTGCCATGTGGAGCGTTCAACTGCTCAACTAGTCATGTCATGAGCAAATACAAAGTTGTACGGTGAGCCCGTGACTGTATAATAACCACTAAACGTAAACGGTGACCATAATGAGTGGATTATGAAGTCCAATGTATGTATCGTGCTTTCACTTCAAATACAATGATCGTCATTGCATATATCGCGAGAGAAAGATGAAACACGCGTGAAATTTCTGGGGGCTTACTTTTAGAGGGCATGGAGATAGTTTTGTGTGCATACATGAAAGGGCCGTACAGGAGGGGTATGCGATGGAGAGAGAGATGCTCTTCGTTTCTCTTTATTATGACTAACTTTGTATATAGTATAAAAATATACAAATTCACAGTGCAGAATAAATATCATTGTGGGCACAATGCAATGCAAATTAGCGTTCGTACTCCTCCATATAACTTTGTAATGTTGTATATATGTAGAAACTCTAAAATAATTTTTTGGCCACACTTTATTCAAAAGGAATGTTGTATGCGAAATAAACCCGAAGAGAGGGCTTTTTAGATCAATGGGGTACGTGATGTAACATGTGTGAATGTGTAGTTGATGCATTTGGCGGGGCCTAGAGAGGTATGTGTGTGTATTATGTATTCGAGAGAGGCATGGATAGAGGGGCCGACGGGGGGGGGGGAGAGATAGCACGAGAAATGAGGGTGGTCTAGAGAGAGAGAGACGAATATGACGTCGTGATAAGAGATTCCATTCCCTTGAGTGTGTATATGCAAGGGGGAGGGAATAGAGGCACCAGGAGAATTTTTCTGTGTGTGTGGTGTTTGTGTTGGTATGTGTGGGTGTGAGAATATAATGAGACGTGGGGGCAGAGGGTGTGTCACCGCGTGAGGTCCGGTGGGTAGAGGTGAGGCCCTTTGTTCGGTTCCGTCATGCGCCACATTGGTCGGCCCATGACACATTTAGGAAGACCCATGGATGACTAGTAGTACAAGACAAAGATAGCAGAATTGTGAAGGACTCTGTGTCCACTAACAAAGCCGGCTAGGATTTGTAACCCTAGGTTCTCAGACTAAGGTAACCCCTCTATCTCTGATATTACTATTCATCCAACCTAACTTTAAGGGGCATCCTACAGAATGCTCTACTAGAATCATACTCGTCGATTAGGAAGAGAGGTGTGAGATAATGCGTGAGAGACAGGCGTAAAGATAATGTGCATACATGAGACACGTAGGTAGGTCCATGTATATAGAAAGGGTCGATGAGGATTGTGCGTGTGTATGTTTGCGAGAGGAAGAGTGCTTGTGATAAAGGTTAGTGAAAACAGTTGTAAATGGTTATGAGAGGGAGGGAGGGTTATATCTAGAGAATGTGTGCGAGAAAGACACCTCGGGAGAGAGTGTGTGAGCATGTGTGAGAGACCACCGATGGAGAGTGAAACTACACGTAAAAGACTGCTCTACACATTGATTAAAGATATAAATTGTATCCAAATATTAGGATGGGATCATGATATTTGCAATTCACGTAAGGAGCGGTCATTGATCCATCAGACATCTAGATTCTATCGAATTTGAGCATGTCTATGTTATTATTCGACACAATTGATCCACATAGTTAGTATTTTGAACTCCAAACAATGCATAGCTTTAGCAATCGAATATAAACGTGAGTATAGTTCATGTTGTGTGTGTAAAGCACATTATACATACAAAAGTTACACAATGGACATTTATAAATAGCTACCTACGAACTAGTATACATTTGAATTCAACCTAAGGTGGTTTAAAAAAATCGAATTCAACATGAAGTCCATTCAATTATTTGAATTTGATATCATGGCATTTGTAAACCATACCTAAACTATGGGGGTACCAATCTTTGCTCTGATTTTGTACATAATAGCATATGTAGTCGTGTACAAAACAGATTCAAATTTAGCTCCTCCATTCCAAAATAATCGTAGTTATAGGATTTTCAAGTGTCAAAATTCAAAAGGAAGCGGATAATTTAATGAGGTTTTCAAACATACAAGGTCAAATATAACGTTGTCTATTTAGGTCAATCCTCATAGTTCAAGATTACTCTAAACGTGAATGCTTGTGTTTCAAAATTTCGAACGAAGCGCCAAAAGAGCCTCTACTCGCCCGAAACCGCGTGAGACCAATGTTTGGTAGTAAAAGGAAATTACTTTTCTAATAACTCCAACCTGTGAAACCTACCGGCCCGACGTCCAAAGGTCTAAACCGGGGTAGGTTTGTAGCTTCATCTAGATGCCACGCAACCGCCTCCGAAAAACATTCATACACAATGGCCGCCTAAGCACACATGCGCGCGGCCGAAATCGCTCCCGCCCACTATTTGGGACACCTGGGATTACCATCCTACCCCCGGCCTGCAGTAGGTCCAAAATTTAAGAGGCGGCAAAGTTTGTACTTTCCCCAAATTTCAAACAAGCGTGTCCCATCTTCTGTTCAAAAAAGCCAAAAACAAGCGTGTCCCAGACCGAAACATGGTTCCCCCCACCCGTCCGATTCCCCATTCGTACTCCGTGGGCGCCAAAACTACATCTCCACCAGCCGCGAAACCCCGGCATCCTCCGTCCGCCACCCCATCCCACCCATCAACCGCTTCCCTCCTCCATCACGCCGGAGCCGATACCCCGACATCGTCGTCCACCGCAACCTCAACCGCAACACCCTCCACGGCTAGTAGTTGAAGCCGAGGCCGAGCCGTCCGTACCCGAGCCAGTTCAACCACGCAGTCCTGCGCCTCACCGCTGCCGCCCCAACTTCGCCACCCTCCACCGCACCGGAGCTGTTCCTGCTACGCCGTCCTTCGCTGCCTCAGATCTGCTTCTCCTCCGCCGACATACAGCCACGGCAACATAGTCAACAATTTGGCCATGGGTTCGTCCAAGCCTGCACCCTCCAGAACATCGGTTTCCCCGATAAAAACAAGAAGATCGGCGCGACATGTGGAGGTGACCACACCGGCAACCAAAGAAGGTACTCCTCTTCCCTTATTCGTGCAAATCTTACGTCTCTGCTTGCACAGTATTCATCCATAGAAGACACTAGTTGACCGCTTCTTCTTGATACTAGATGTTCCTAGTAACTCGTGATGCACAAGGTTTCTCCTCATATACTATTTCACCTTAGCTAGAGGTCCATCGCCCCCCTGAATTTCAATTTCTGGCCAGTTGATTCCCAATTAACGGAAGCATTCCCCAGTGTAACAGGCGCTAGTACGACTATTACGCCGGGGAAGCAGCGCCTTGGTGTTTATCTTAGGGGCGTCTGCGGCCTAGAGCTACTTGCGCCTGATTTGGAGGTCGGCCTGGATTAAAGGGATGGCTTGGGGGCGCTGCCAAGCATGACGGTGGTGTGAGGTCGATGGGAGGGCGGGGCGGCGGAGGCACGGGTCTGGGCTGGTGGTCGCTGGCGGTTCATGAAAGATCATCAACAGTGACTGGCGGGAGGTAGACGAAGGCCATCTACCCGTTCCTTATAGATCGGACGGTTCATTAAAAAAATCGACTGACCTGTTTCTTTTCAGTCGAATGTTATCTTAGATATGACCACATTGGTGGTGTGCTGGAGGAGTACCTGCATTTCCTGTGCTCATATATTACAAAATCATACGGAGTAGAATCTAATTTTGTTTGCCATGCAATGTTGTAGAGCTATCATATGTCTCCTGTCATTTATTTTTAAGCCACCTGGTATCTGCTACTTTTACAGTGCACTAGTTCTGCACACACTTCACCCATACTCTCACTATTGTGTTTTTATGCAAGGGTATTTCAGACTCTCCTGCCAAAAGAGAAGCAGCAAAGAAAAGAGAGAAGTCGCTCCAGCTTGGTATACGGGTAGGCAAGACACGTTACAACGCTATAAAGGGTGTAGTGTCAGCAGATGGAGATGGTAAACGTAGCTCTGTAGTTGATGACCTCGCTCGCAATGAACCACCATCCCAGGTTCTTGCTTTAACTTCGCGGTGTCATATGTGGTTGCATGTTGGTGTCTAGCTTGTATTCGAAAGGCTAAAGTCGGTCTTTATTAAGATAAGGAAAGTTATTTTTTACATGAACCACCATCTCGTGAGCACCAGAAGACAAATAGCTAGTCAGGGCCCTGGCCGAGCCAGTGACAAGCCCAGCAAAGACAGGCATCACCTGGAAGCCAACTAAAAAGCTGCGATGGTGGCAAAGCAACCCGCCTCCCACCAGGCTATCAGGTCCTAGATGATCATGTTCACCACTCCAGCCGGATGTCTAGCTTGTATTGCTTCCAATTTGGTTAAATTGCATCTGCTTAGCTTACACATTATACCTTTGAATATGACATGCCTTTCTGTTTTTGGTGCATACTAGTACATCTGTGTATTAACCATGTTCTTACATCAAACTAATGCTCTTGTGGATCCCTCATCAATCACTTATGACGAGGCAGGCAGGCAAGGGGACTACTCCTCATTTAAAGAATGCAGCGTCAGCCTCCCGACATGATTCTCAAGAAACATAAATGCTAGATGAAGATAGTGAACGTAGCTCTGTAGTTGATTACAGCATTTCCCCTACACTAGCATTGCAGGTGCTTGCTCTAACTTGGCAGCGTGATATGTGGTTGCATGTTGCAGATGGTGTCTAGATTGTAATTCTTCCAATCTGGTTAAACTGCATGTGCTAGTCTTCTTAGCTTATACTCCTGTAAATGTGACATTATACCTGTTAATGTGACATGTTGGGGAACGTTGCAGAAAATAAAAAATTTCTACGGGCTTTCACCAAGATCAATCTATGAGTTCATCTAGCAACAAGAGAGAGGAGTGCATCTACATACCCTTGTAGATCGTGAGCAGAAGCGTTCAAGAGAACGGGGTTGAGGGAGTCATACTCGTCGTAATCCAAATCACCGGAGATCCTAGCGCCGAACGGACGGCACCTCCACGTTCAACACACGTACGATTGAGGAAGACGTCTCCTCCTTCTTGATCCAGCAAGGGGGAAGTAGAGGTTGATGAAGATCCAGCAGCACGACGGCGTGGTGGTGGATGCAGCAGCGATCTCGGCAGGGCTTCGCCAAGCTTCTGCGAGAGGGAGAGGTGTAGCAAGGGGAGAGGGAGGCGCCAAGAGTATGGGTGCGGCTGCCCTCCCTCCCCCCTCTTTATATATAGGCCCCCTAGGGGGGCGCCGGCCCTAGGAGATGGGATCTAGAAGGGGGGGCGGCCAAGGGGGTGGCTTGCCCCCCAAGGCAAGTGGAGGCGCCCCCCACCCCTAGGGTTTCCAACCCTAGGCGCAAGGGGGCCCAAGGGGGGTGCACCAGCCCACCAAGGGCTGGTTCCCCTCCCACTTCAGCCCATGGGGCCCTCCGGGATAGGTGGCCCCACCCGGTGGACCCCCGGGACCCTTCCGGTGGTCCCGGTACAATACCGGTAACCCCCAAAACTTTCCCGATGGCCGAAACTTGACTTCCTATATATAATTCTTTACCTCCGGACCATTCTGGAACTCCTCGTGACGTACGAGATCTCATACGGGACTCCGAAAAACTTTCGAGTTACTGCATACTCATATCTCTACAACCCTAGCATCACCGAACCTTAAGTGTGTAGACCCTACGGGTTCGGGAGACATGCAGACATGACCGAGACGCCTCTCTAGTCAATAACCAACAGCGGGATCTGGATACCCATCTTGGCTCCCACATGCTCCTCGATGATCTCATCGGATGAACCACGATGTCGAGGACTCAAGCAATCCCGTATACAATTCCCTTTGTCAATCGGTACGTTACATGCCCGAGATTCGATCGTCGGTATCCCAATACCTCATTTAATCTCGTTACCGGCAAGTCACTTTACTCGTACCGTAATGCATGATCCCGTGACCAAACACTTGGTCACATTGAGCTCATTATGATGATGCATTACCGAGTGGGCCCAGAGATACCTCTCCGTCATACAGAGTGACAAATCCCAGTCTCGATTCGTGCCAACCCAACAGACACTTTCAGAGATACCCGTAGTGCACCTTTATAGTCACCCAGTTACGTTGTGACGTTTGGCACACCCAAAGCATTCCTACAGTATCCGGGAGTTGCACAATCTCATGGTCTAAGGAAATGATACTTGACATTTGGAAAAGCTCTAGATAAACGAACTATACGATCTTTGAGCTATGCTTAGGATTGGGTCTTGTCCATCACATCATTCTCCTAATGATGTGATCCCGTTATCAATGACATCCAATGCCCATAGTCAGGAAACCATGACTATCTGTTGATCAACGAGCTAGTCAACTAGAGGCTCACTAGGGACATGTTGTGGTCTATGTATTCACACGTGTATTACGATTTCCGGATAACACAATTATAGCATGAATAACAGACAATTATCATGAACAAAGAAATATAATAATAACCATTTTATTATTGCCTCTAGGGCATATTTCCAATAGTCTCCCACTTGCACTAGAGTTCAATAATCTAGTTACATTGTGATGAATTGAACAACCATGGAATTCTGGTGTTGATCATGTTTTGCTCTAGGGAGAGGTTTAGTCAATGGATCTGCTACATTCAGGTCCGTATGTACTTTACAAATATCTTATGTCTCCATCTTGAACATTTTCACGAATGAAGTTGAAGCGATGCTTGATGGGCCTGGTCTTCTTGTGAAACCTGGGCTCCTTGGCAAGTGCAATAGCTCCAGTGTTGTCATAGAAGAGTTTGATCGGCCCCGATGCATTGGGTATGACTCCTAGGTCGGTGATGAACTCCTTCACCCAGATTGCTTCATGCGCTGCCTCCGAGGCTGCCATGTACTCTGCTTCACATGTAGATCCCGCCACGACGCTTTGCTTGCAACTGCACCAGCTTACTGCCCCACCATTCAAAATATACATGTATCCAGTTTGTGACTTAGAGTCATCCAGATCTGTGTCAAAGCTAGCGTTGACGTAACCCTTTATGACAAGCTCTTCATCACCTCCAAAAACGAGAAACATATCCTTAGTCCTCTTCAGGTACTTCAGGATATTCTTGACCGTTGTCCAGTGTTCCTTGCCGGGATTACTTTGGTACTTTCCTACCAAACTTACGGCAAGGCTTACATCAGGTCTGGTACACAGCATGGCATACATAATAGACCCTATGGCTGAGGCATAGGGGATGACACTCATCTCTTCTATATCTTCTGCCGTGGTCGGGCATTGAGCTGAGCTCAATTTCACACCTTGCAACACAGGCAAGAACCCCTTCTTAGACTGATCCATATTGAACTTCTTCAATATCTTATCATGGTATGTGCTTTGTGAAAGACCTATGAGGCGTCTCGATCTATCCCTATAGATCTTGATGCCTAGTATGTAAGCAGCTTCTCCAAGGTCCTTCATTGAAAAACACTTATTCAAGTAGGCCTTAATGCTATCCAATATCATTTCCCATCAAAAGTATGTCATCTACATATAATATGAGAAATGCTACAGAGCTCCCACTCACTTTCTTGTAAACACGGGCTTCTCCATAAGTCTGCATAAACCCAAACGCTTTGATCATCTCATCAAAGCGAATGTTCCAACTCCGAGATGCTTGCACCAGCCCATAAATGGATCGCTGGAGTTTGCACACCTTGTTAGCATTCTCAGGGTCGACAAAACCTTCCGACTACATCATATACAGTTCTTCCTTAAGATGGTCGTTAAGGAATGCTGTTTTCACGTCCATTTGCCATATCTCATAATCATAGTATGCGGCAATTGCTAACATGATTCGGACGGACTTTAGCTTTGCTACGGGAGAGAATGTCTCATCATAGTCAACCCCTTGAACTTGTCGATAACCCTTAGCGACAAGTCGAGCTTTATAGATGGTAACATTACCATCCGTGTCCGTCTTCTTCTTAAAGATCCATTTGTTTTCTATCGCTCGCCGATCATCGGGCAAGTCTGTCAAAGTCCATACTTCATTTTCATACATGGATCCTATCTCGGATTGCATGGCTTCAAGCCATTTGTTGGAATCTGGGCCCGCCATCGCTTCTTCATAGTTCGAAGGTTCACCGTTGTCTAACAACATGATTTCCAGGACATGGTTGCCATACCACTCTGGTGTGGAACGTGTCCTCGTGGACCTATGAAGTTCAGTAGTAACTTGATCCGAAGTACCTTGATCATCATCATCAACTTCCTCTTCAGTTGGTGCTGGCACCACAGGAACATCTTCCTGAGCTGCGCTACTCACCGGTTCAAGAGGTAGTACTTCATCAAGTTCCACTTTCCTCCCACTTACTTCTCTCGAGAGAAACTCTTTCTCCAGAAAGGACCCGTTCTTGGCAACAAAGATCTTGCCTTCGGATCTGAGGTAGAAGGTATACCCAATGGTTTCCTTAGGGTATCCTATGAAGACGCATTTTTCCGACTTGGGTTTGAGCTTTTCAGGTTGAAGTTTCTTGACATAAGCATCGCATCCCCAAACTTTTAGAAACGACAGCTTAGGTTTCTTCCCAAACCATAATTCATATGGTGTCGTCTCAACGAATTTAGACGGTGCCCTATTTAAAATGAATGTAGTTGTCTCTAGAGCGTATCCCCAAAAAGATAGCGGTAAATCGGTAAGAGACATCATAGATCGCACCATATCCAACAAAGTGCGATTACGATGTTTGGACACACTGTTACGCTAAGGTGTTCCAGGCGGCGTGAGTTGTGAAACGATTCCACATTTCCTTAAGTGCGTACCAAATTCGTGACTTAAATATTCTCCTCCACGATCTGATCGTAGGAACTTTATCTTTCGGTCATGTTAATTCTCTACCTCATTCTGAAATTCCTTGAACTTTTCAAAGGTCTCAGACTTGTGTTTCATCAAGTAGACATACCCATATCTACTCAAGTCGTCGGTGAGAGTGAGGACATAACGATATCCTCCGCGAGCCTCAATGCTCATTGGACCGCACACATCAGTATGTATGATTTCCAATAAGTTGGTTGCTCTCTCCATTGTTCCAGAGAACGGGGTCTTGGTCATTTTGCCCATGAGGCATGGTTCGCATGTGTCAAATGATTCATAATTGAGAGACTCTAAAAGTCCATCAGCATGGAGCTTCTTCATGCGCTTGACACCATTGTGACCAAGGCGGCAGTGCCACAAGTATGTGGGACTATCGTTATCAACCGTACATCTTTTGGTATTCACACTATGAATATGTGTAACATCACGTTCGAGATTCATTAAGAATAAACCATTGACCATCGGGGCATGACCATAAAACATATCTCTCATATAAATAGAACAACCATTATTCTCGGATTTAAATGAGTAGCCATCTCGTATTAAACGAGATCCAGATACAATGTTCATGCTCAAAGCTGGTACTAAATAACAATTATTGAGGTTTAAAACTAATCCCGTAGGTAAATGTAGAGGTAGTGTGCCGACGGCAATCACATCGACCTTGGAACCATTCCTGACGCGCATCGTCACCTCGTCCTTCGCCAGTCTCCGCTTATGCCGCAGCTCCTGCTTTGAGTTACAAATATGAGCAACGGCACCGGTATCAAATACCCAGGAGATACTACGAGTACTGGTAAGGTACACATCAATTACATGTATATCAAATATACCTTTAGTGTTGTCGGCCTTCTTGTCCGCTAAGTATTTGGGGCAGTTCCGCTTCCAGTGTCCGCTTCCCTTGCAATAAAAGCACTCAGTTTCAGGCTTGGGTCCATTCTTTGACTTCTTCCCGGCAACTGGCTTACCGGGTGCAGCAACTCCCTTGCCGTCCTTCTTGAAGTTCTTCTTACCCTTGCCTTTCTTGAACTTAGTGGTTTTATTCACCATCAACACTTGATGTTCCTTCTGGATCTCTACCTCCGCTGATTTCAGCATTGAATATACCTCAGGAATGGTCTTTTCCATCCCCTGCATATTGAAGTTCATCACAAAGCTCTTGTAGCTCGGTGGAAGCGACTGAAGGATTATGTCAATAACCGCGTCATCCGGGAGATTAACTCCCAGCTGAGTCAAGCGGTTGTGCAACCCAGACATTTTGAGTATGTGCTCACTGACAGAACTATTTTCCTCCATCTTGCAACTGAAGAACTTGTCGGAGACTTCATATCTCTCGACCCCGGGCATGAGCTTGGAAAACCATTTTCAGCTCTTCGAACATCTCATATGCTCCGTGTTGCTCAAAACGCTTTTGGAGCCCCGGTTCTAAGCTGTAAAGCATGTCGTACTGAACGAGGGAGTAATCATCAACACGAGACTGCCAAGCGTTCATAACATCTTGGTTCTCTGGGATGGGAGCTTCACCTAGCGGTGCTTCTAAGACATAATCTTTCTTTGCAGCTATGAGGATGATCCTCAGGTTCCAGACCCAGTCCGTATAGTTGCTGCCATCATCTTTCAGCTTGGTTTTCTCTAGGAACGCGTTGAAGTTGAGGGTAACGTGGGCCATTTGATCTACAAGACATATTGTAAAGATTTTAGACTAAGTTCATGATAATTAAGTTCATCTAATCAAATTATTTAATGAACTCCCACTCAGATTAGACATCCCTCTAGTCATCTAAGTGATACATGATCCGAGTCGACTAGGCCGTGTCCGATCATCACGCGAGACGGACTAGTCATCATCGGTGAACATCTCCATGTTGATCGTATCTTCCATATGACTCATGTTCGACCTTTCGGTCTCTTGTGTTCCGAGGCCATGTCTGTACATGCTAGGCTCGTCAAGTTAACCTAAGTGTTTATGCGTGTGTAAATCTGTCTTACACCTGTTGTATGTGAACTTTAGAATCTATCACACCCGATCATCACATGGTGCTTCAAAACAACGAACTTTCGCAACGGCGCATAGTTAGGGGGGACACTTTCTTGAAATTATTATGAGGGATCATCTTATTTACTATCGTCGTTCTAAGTAAACAAGATGCAAAAACATGATAAACATCACATGCAATCAAATAGTAGTGACATGATATGGCCAATATCATATAGCTCCTTTGATCTCCATCTTCGGGGCTCCATGATCATCTTCGTCACCGGCATGACACCATGATCTCCATCATCATGATCTCCATCATCATGTCTCCATGGGGTTGCTCGCCAAATATTACTTCTACTACTATGGCTAACGGTTTAGCAATAATGTAAAGTAATTACATGGCGTTGAATCAATAACACGTAGGTCATACAATAATTAAGACAACTCCTATGGCTCCTGCCGGTTGTCATACTCATTGACATGCAAGTCGTGATTCCTATTACAAGAACATGATCTCATACATCACATATATATCGTTCATCATTCATCACAACTTTCGTCCATATCACATCACAATCACATGCTCCAAAAACAAGTTAGACGTCCTCTAATTGTTGTTGCATGTTTTACGTGGCTGCAATAGGGTTCTAGCAAGAACATTTTCTTACCTATGTAAAAGCCACAATGTGATTTGCCAACTTCTATTTACCCTTCATAAGGACCCTTTTCATCGAATCCGCTCCAACTAAAGTGGGAGAGACAGACACCCGCTAGCCACCTTATGCAACTAGTGCATGTTAGTCGGTGGAACCTGTCTCACGTAAGCGTACGTGTAAGGTCGGTCCAGGATGCTTCATCCCACGATACCGCTGAAGCAAAATAAGACTAGTAGTGGCAAGAAAGTTGACAACATCTACGCCCACAACAAATTGTGTTCTACTCGTGCAAAGAGAACTACGCATAGACCTAGCTCTGATACCACTGTTGGGGAACGTTGCAGAAAATAAAAAAATTCTACGCTTTCACCAAGATCAATCTATGAGTTCATCTAGCAACGAGAGAGAGGAGTGCATCTACATACCCTTATAGATCGCAAGCGGAAGCGTTCAAGAGAGGGGGTTGAGGGAGTCATACTCGTCGTGATCCAAATCACCGGAGATCCTAGCGCCGAACGGACGGCACCTCCGTGTTCAACACACATACGGTTGAGGAAGACATCTCCTCCTTCTTGATCCAGCAAGGGGGAAGGAGAGGTTGATGAAGATCCAACAGCACGACGACGTGGTGGTGGATGCAGCAGCGATCTCGGCAGGGCTTCGCCAAGCTTCTGCGAGAGGGAGAGGTGTAGCAAGGGGAGAGGGAGGCGCCAAGAGCATGGGTGCAGCTGCCCTCCCTCCCTCCCCCCCCCCTCTTTATATATAGGCCCCCTAGGGGGGCAGCCCTAGGAGATGGGATCTCCAAGGGGGGGCGACGGCCAAGGGGGTGGCTTGCCCCCTAAGGCAAGTGGAGGCGCCCCCACCCCTAGGGTTTCCAACCCTAGGCGCAGGGGGGGCCAAGGAGGGGCGCACCAGCCCACCAGGGGCTAGTTCCCCTCCCACTTTAGCCCATGGGGCCCTCCGGGATAGGTGGCCCCACCCGGTGGACCCCCAGGACCCTTCCGGTGGTCCCGGTACACTATCGGTAACCCCCGAAACTTTGCCGATGGCCAAAACTTGACTTCCTATATATAATTCTTTACCTCCAGACCATTCCGGAACTCCTCGTGACGTCCAGTATCTCATCCGGGACTCCGAACAACTTTCAGGTTACTGCATACTCATATCTTTACAACCCTAGCGTCACTGAACCTTAAGTGTGTAGACCCTACGGGTTCGGGAGACATGCAGACATGACCGAGACGCCTCTCCGGTCAATAACCAACAGCTGCATCTGGATACCCATGTTGTCTCCCACATGCTCCTCGATGATCTCATCAGATGAACCACGATGTCGAGGACTCAAGCAATCCCGTATACAATTCCCTTTGTCAATCGGTACGTTACATGCCCGAGATTCGATCGTCGGTATCCCAATACCTCGTTTAATCTCGTTACCGGCAAGTCACTTTACTCGTACCATAATGCATGATCCTGTGACCAGACACTTGGTCACATTGAGCTCATTATGATGATGCATTACCGAGTGGGCCCATAGATACCTCTCCGTCATACGGAGTGACAAATCCGAGTCTCGATTCGTGCCAACCCAACAGACACTTTCGGAGATACCCGTAGTGCACCTTTATAGTCACCCAGTTACGTTGTGACGTTTGGCACACACAAAGCACTCCTACGGTATCCGGGAGTTGCACAATCTCATGGTCTAAGGAAATGATACTTGACATTTGGAAAAGCTCTAGCTAAACGAACTACACGATCTTTGAGCTATGCTTAGGATTGGGTATTGTCCATCACATCATTCTCCTAATGATGTGATACCGTTATCAATGACATACAATGCCCACAGTCAGGAAACCATGACTATCTGTTGATCAACGAGCTAGTCAACTAGAGGCTCACCAGGGACATGTTGTGGTCTATGTATTCACACGTGTTTTACGATTTCCGGATAACACAATTATAGCATGAATAACAGACAATTATCATGAACAAAGAAATATAATAATAACCTTTTTATTATTGCCTCTAGGGCATATTTCCAACATGACATGCCTTCATGTATTTTGTACATAGTACAACTGTCTATTAAGCATGTCCCTACATAAAACTATTGTTTTTTTTTATCCCACATCAATCAATACGACGAGACACCTTTAGTATATGGAGTGCGATATTAGTTGCATCTTTCATATGATTTATAGCATGCGCTGCTTCTAATTTGTTGAAATTCCATTTATGATGGGGCGCTTTTAACTTGGCAGTCATATTGGTTGCATCTTTCATGTGGCGTCTAGCTTGCATTGCTTCTTATTTGCTGGAATGGTTTATGCTTAGTTTACACAAACAGTTGTGAACATGCCATGCCATCCTGTTTTTTGTACATATTCCATCCTGGTATCATGTGTTTGCCTTACATCAAAGTAGTGATTGTCAGTATCATGCATGAATGAGTTCTGAAGAGAGAATTTTATTGCTTTTTCTTGTCGATTTTACTTGACAATTCAAAATCAATAAAGCGGAAGGAAGTTAGCAAGGCAGTGGATAAAGGTGCTCCTTCCAAACGGAGGGCCTCTACAGTTTCTACTCCTCCACACCCCCAAGATGATTTCCAAGACAACACATGCATATACACTCAACAAAGCTGTGTTTATGATGAGCACGTCTCCCCTAGTGCAGCATCATTGGTGCTCCCTCTAACTTGGCACTGTTATATGTGGTTGCATGTTATGTGTGATGTCTAGCTTGTATTGCTTCTAATTTTGTTGAATTCCATCTGCTTACTTTACACATCATACTTGAATAAGACACATGTTCCTGTTTCTAGAACATACAATATCTGTCTATCACACCATGTTCTTACATCAAATTACTACTGTTGTGTAACCTGCAACAATCACTTATCATAAGACACGTTCGACTTCGGAGTGTGATATAGGTTACATCTCACATTCTTTTCTAGCTTGTACTACTAATTTGTTGAAATGGCATTATGACGAGACAATTTTAACTTGGTAGAGTGATATTATTTGCATCTTTCATATGGTATCTAGCTTGCATTGCTTCTAATTTGTTGAAATGCCTTCTCCTTAGTTTACACATCATAAGCTGTGAATATGCAATGCTGTGAATATGCAATGGCACTAATGACGAAAGACCTCTAACATGGTAGTGTGATGTTGTTTGCATCTTGCATATGATTTATTTCTTGTATTGCTTCACATTTGTTTAAACGCCATTTATGCTGAGACACTGTTAACTTGGCAGAGCGATATTTGTAGCATCTTTCATATGGTGTCTACCTTCCATTGCATTGCTTCTAATTTGGTGAAATGTCTTCTTCTTAGTTTACACATCATAGTTCTGGTCATCTCTTTCGTCCTGTTTTGCATACATATTACATCCTCCTATCATGTGGTTGTCTAACATCAAAGTTTTATTCGTCTGCATCACGCATAAATTTGTTCTAAAGAACTAAATTTTATTCGTTTTTCTTGTCGGCTTGACTTAACATGGCATAGAGAAAGAGGAAGAAATAGAGAATGGCAGGGAATGAGAAGCGGATGAATCCTGCAGATTCTGCTGGTACTAATGGTGCTATAGAAGGTGAAAGTCCAGCGGAAAATTCTACAAACATGGCATCCCATGCTACATGAACTACAAAAAAAGCCAAACAGAAACAAATAGCTGCCACCAAACAAGCAGAGACAGCCCTAGTTCTTGCAACACCTACCACAGTACTACCAGTTGCATGACATACTCGTGCATCAACTGAGCTAGCAGCACGTTCCCAAGATCCCTTGCCACCTGACACTACTTCCCAAGCACTCTTGACACAAGACGAGTTGGCAATATCAGATGAACCTTGTGAGCTTCAACAGCAAGAAGGTAGTTGCTGGAGTCAAGTTACAGTTGCATGCTTCTTTATATGTAGTCTCACAGTTTGATGTACACTAACACTTCCTATGTTTGTTGTTGGACTAGCACCTAGGCGCAAGAGGAAACAAACATCAGGGATAATGCTCGATAGGTTAACTAAATCTAGAGGAGGAAGAATGGAGATCCATTTTGAGCTAGGTTTAAAAAGGCCACGTGATGCTACAGAGTAAGCCAAGTTAGTATCAAAGGCAGCGGTTGCCGTTAGGTGTCATGTACGTATCCTCCCAACATGGATTCAGTACAGGAATGACAAAGACGAAACCCAGTTCAACACCTTCCTCGACCATTTATCTGTAAGTATGGTTATGTATGGAAACTAGTAATATCGTCTTGCTCTGTCCCATACTTTCTAGGTTGCTGATAATGAGACTCCCATAATTTTCAACAGATGAGGTTCAAGTTGGATAGCCAAGATGATGCAACCAGACAGGCTTGCACCCATGTTTTCAAGTCTACTCTGCGACAGTATCGGTATAACTTGAGGAAAACTCACTTTGAAGGCAAGGCTAACAGTGAACTTTCCCAAACATCTCCAGTGGAAAATATATCGGATGAAGACTGGAGGGGCCTTGTTAAACACTAGTCTGATCCGAAGTATCAAGTACATTATATATATGTGATCAGATCACATGTTGAAGTCCTATTGACGCATGTGCCACACAAATCTATCTTCTTGTAGGTTAACTGTTCAAAGAACAAGGACAACCATACGAAAGTGAAATTCCAACAGACGACAGGATCTCGTAGCTATATTGCACACTACGAGGCTCTCGTAATTAGCTGTTGTTTCACTCTTTTCGTTGTACCATATTATCAGATCTATATTGACTTGTTCGAAATGCAGAGGAAAGCCCGCAAGGACCAAAAAGTACCTGAACCAAATGTTGTGGAAATCTTCAAGGACTGTCACACCAGCAAGAAGAAGGGCATGACTACACCAGTCAAAGCCGTTGTTGTAAGCCCTTAATCCTCATGCCTTTTAACTACTACTTACTCTGACTTGTGCCTTGAACTGCATGGTTTGCAGTCAATGTCTATTACTCTTTTCAATTTTATACACAATTATCTTAGCGTATCATTGCATCTTACAAGGTTTAAAAGAGAGGAGTGATGTTCCTTTGATCTTGACCCGTAATCTAGTTCCATGCTGGACTTTCCCACACAATGTTACAATTGCATGTTTGTCTGTTCTCAGTTGTTTTGTGATATGAATGATGTCATACTAAGCTTACCGTATTATAAACTTTGTCTCTTTATCCTTAGCCCTCAATACAATGTGAAGAAATAGACAATACATTAGCGATGGTACATGGTCATATGTTTGGAACCTGGTTTTATTATGTACTTTGCAATAAAATACAACTAATATTTTACATGGGTTCACCAGAATAAGTTTTGTATATAGACCAAAGCTATTTTGTTTGGTTTTGCTGCCTCCTTAATATCTTTTGTTCTGGTACTACTAATGTAAAACCTCAACTTTTTAGCGAGCCATGGAAAAAATGGTGGAACCGCCACCTTCTGAAGGTGGCGAGGCAACTATAACCGCAATGTCAGCTCTTGCTGTAGTGGGTCAGTACTTGTCCACTAACAGTGCCAAAAGCACGTTCCTGCGTAATACTGGGTTGGTTGTTAAGGCAATATCGTCCAAACTGCCTCTTGATCAAGATATGCAAGCTCAAAGCAATGTTGTATCTGCGCTCCAGACACAAGTCCATTCCCTAACAGAGGCCCTTTGTGAAACAAGGAGAAACATTGCTCAATGTCGTCAAGATATGCATGGTTTTGAAACCATACTATTAGACATTTGCTATGTTGTTCAGGAGCCTAGGGGAAATGAAGGAGAGGGTTATGGTGTTCCATCGGACAATACAACATGAAAACATAACAGTCAGGTCAAATGAACCAAGCTTCTGAACTTCTGGTGGTGCATTTATCTGCTAGACTATTAAGTTTTATGCCAACCTTCCTTATGTTATATAGTTGTAATTTGTTTTGGTGCGATACAAAATTTATTCTTAACGTGCAGCCACCGGCTGAAGAAAACAGCAAGCCATTTTTGTATAGTGTAGGGTGTTCCCTATATTTGCACTGGTGGCGATCTTTGATGCTGAGTGGATGTAATCTGTGCAATTGCCTTAATAGCCTAGCGTTAGTTTGGCCTTATTTATTTCCTAGTCTTCTTTTTCCCTGGTTTGCTAGTGGCCGCAACTACCCATGGGCCATATACGGGCCGTAGGATCCCTGGGTCTCCTACAGGCCGTCGATAAATGGGCCTGTAATCGGTGGGCCTCGGGCCGTCGATAAATGGGCCTCGGGCCGTCAGATAAATGGGTCTAAATGGCCTGTAATCGGGCGTAATTGGTATCGGCCCAGCACGGTAACGGGCCGTTAATAGGCCGTAGGACTGCAAAAGCTTAATTCTGTCACAGGCATAACGGGTCGTTAATGGGCCAGAAAATAGGACGGGCTGGCCAGAAATGGGCCGACTCTTGCCATGGGCCGAATTTGGCCCATTAGGGTAACAGGCCAGTAACGGGCCAACTCTTTCCATGGGCCGAATTTGGCCCATTTGGGGAACATGCCAGTAACGGGCCAACTCTTGCCATGGGCCGAATTTGGCCCATTAGGGGAACAGGCCAGTAACGGGCCACAAGTAATCAAGGGTTGAAAAGGAGCCCAAGAACGTATGGGCCGTCAATAGGCCGAAAGCTAACACGGGCTGGAAACGGCCCATGTAAATCACGGGCCGTTAACGGGTACAAAGAAAATTACTGTTCATTATGGGCTAGAGTCACCGTGGGCCTGTAAAGGGCCGAAAGATACGAAGGCCTCATATGGGCCGAAAGCGTGGGCTATACATGGTCTGAAAGTGAAATGGGCTGGTGTTATATTTGACGGGCCACATGACATTGTTGGGCCGATTTCCTTTAGTGCCTGACGAGCCGTAAAATGGGCTATTTGCGAAGAGATCGTTAACAGGCTTTTCATGGGCCAGCCCGTTAACTTTTGACCAAGTCAAACGGGTCGGCTTTGTAAGCTAAATGGGCCAGTGATGGGCCGTGGCACGTGTCGACATATCATAGGCGCCTATCTGACCCACTAACGAGATGACACATGTTTCGTCCGGCCAAGAAGAATTTTACACGTGGAAATTTCCCATTGGTCAGGGCTGTTAACGGGTTATCAGATCCAAAACCCGACCCGATAGCTTAACGGCGCTCCATTACGGTGGATGCCACGTGTCGGTCACCCTTGACGAAAGCACTTCTATGACGCACGATTTATCGTCATGGAAGTGGACACTTCCGTGATGATAATTTTGGTAATGTCATGGAACACTTCTACGACAGCACAGGTATGACTATCTTGATTCTGTCATAAATTTGTCATGGATGTACATGCATGACAAAAAACGCGACCTACTGTGACAAACACGTATCATCACGGAAGTGTATTTTTTTTGTAGTGGGTGGCTGTTTTGAGGAAGGTAAATAAAGGGTTTATGATACCGGCGAAAGTTGTGCGGTAACAATAAAGGCTAGCAAAGTGAAAGGATGAGTGTGCATATATCCATGGACTCACATTAGTCAAAAAGAACTCATATACTTATTGCAAAAGTCTACTTAGCCCTCGAAGCAAAGTACTACTACTCATGCCCCAAGAGGGATAGATTGGTAGGAAAAGACCATCGCTCGTCCCCGACTGCCACTCATAAGGAAGACAATCAAAAGATCACCTCATGCAACAAATTTGTCACACAACCTTTACCATACGTGGATGCTACGGGACTTGCCAACTTCAACAAAAGTATTTCTCAATTTCATAATTACCCACTAGCATGACCCTAACATTACTACCTTTATATCTCAAAACAATTATCAAGCATCAAGTTGATCATAGCATCCAATTCACTTCCTATGATAGTTTTCATTCAAATTACCATGCTGTTTAAGACTCTCAAAAAAATATAAGTGAAGCATGAGAGACTAGCAATTTCTTCAAAATATAACCACCGTCGTGCTCTAAAAGATATAAGTGAAGTACTAGAGCAAACGACAAACTACTCCGAAAGATATAAGTGAAGATCAAAGAGTAGCTAAATAATTATGCAACTATGCAAAGACTCTCTCTCATTAAAGAATTTCAGATCTTGGTATTGTATTCAAGCAGCAAGAAAAACAAAATAAAATGACATTGCAAGGATAGCACAACTCATGTGAAGAAGCAAAAACTTAGGCTCAACCGATACTAACTGATAATTGTTGAAGAAGAAAGGTGGGATGCCTACCGGGGCATCCCCAAGCTTAGATGCTTGAGAATTCTTGAAATATTATCTTGGGGTGCCTTGGGCATCCCCAAGCTTGAGTTTTTATGTCTCCTTAATTCCTCCCATATCATGGTTTCTCTTCTTTTTATCAAAAGCTTCATTCACAACAAACTCAACAAGAACTCGTGAGATAGGTTAGTATAAGCGAATGCAAAACCTTATCATATTCTACTGTAACAAATCACTAAAATTATTATTTAATACTCCTATCCTCAAATAGAATCATTAAACAAGCAAACATATGCAAACAATGCAACCATAACAGCAATCTGCCAAAACAGTACAGTCTGTAAAGAATGCAAGAGTATCAATACTTCCCTGACTCCAAAAATTATGAGAGAAAATTCCCACTGTAATAAATTTATCAGATCTCAATATACAAAAATATTCAACATTATACCATTCTCTGACTTTTCTAGGGAATTTTTGCAACAGCGGTAAACTTTCTGTTTTCAAACAGCAACATGTACACTAGCAAAATAAGCATGGCAAAGGCTATCCTTGACTTTTTTATTGAAACTAAAGGTGCAAAACATTATTCTAACTAATAGCAAGCAAACACTAACAAAATAAAATGATGCTCCAAGCAAAACACATATCATGTGGTGAATAAAAATATAGCTCCAAGTAAAGTTACCGATGAACGAGGACGAAAGAGGGGATGCCTTCCAGGGCATCCCCAAGCTTAGGCTCTTCGTTGTCCTTGAATATTACCTTGGGATGCCTTGGGCATCCCCAATCTTAGGCTCTTTCCAATCCTTATTCCATAGTCCATCGAATCTTTACCCAAAACTTGAAAACTTCAACCACACAAAACTCAAAAACAAAACTCGTAAGCTCCGTTAGTATAAGAAAATAAAACCACCACTTAGGTACTGTAATGAACTCATTATAAATTCATGTTGGTGTAATATATACTGTAATCCAACTTATCTATGGTTCATACCACTTAATACTATCCATAGATGCATCAAAATAAGCAAACAACACAATGAAAACAGAATCTGTCAAAAACAGAACAGTCTGTAGTAATCTGTATCAAACGTATACTTCTGGAACTCAAAAAATTCTGAAATAAATTGCTTGTCCTCAGGAATTTGTCTCTTAATCATCTTCAAAAAGAATCAACCTAAAAGAACTCTCCAGTAAAAAATGGCAGCTAATCTTGTGAGCGCTAAAGTTTCTGTTTTTTACAGCAAGATCACGTAAACTTCACTCAAGTCTTCCCAAAGGTTCTACTTGGCACTTTATTGAAACAAAAGCTATAAAACATGATTACTAAAGTAGCATAATCATGTGGAAATACAAAAACAGTAAGGGTAAATATTGGTTTGTCTCCCAACAAGCGCTTTTCTTTAATGCCTTTCTAGCTAGGCATGATGATGACAATGATGCTCACATAAAAGATAAGAATTGAAACATAACGGGAGCATCATGAAGCATATGAGTAGCACATTTAAGTCTAACCCGCTTCCTATGCATAGGGATTTTGTGAGCAAACAACTTATGGGAACAATAATCAACTAGCATAGGAAGGTAAAACAAGCATAGCTTCAAAACTTTAAGCACATAGAGAGGAAACTTGATATTATTGCAATTCCTACAAGCGTAAGTTCCTCCCTCATAATAATTTTCAGTAGCATCATGAATGAATTCAACAATATAACCAGCACCTAAAGCATTCTTTTCATGATCTACTTGCATAGAAGTTTTACTACTCTCCACATAAGCAAATTTATTCTCATCAATAGTAGTGGGAGCAAACTCAACAAAATAACTATCATGTGAAGCATAATCCAATTGAAAACTAAAATCATGATGACAAGTTTCATGGTTATCATTATTCTTAATAGCATACAAGTCATCACAATAATCATCATAGATAACAACTTTGTTCTCATTATCAATTGGAACCTCTTCCGAAATAGTGGAATCACTAAATAAAGTTGACACTCTTCCAAATCCACTTTCATATTCATCACAATAAGATTCAACATCCTCCAAAATAGTGGGATCAATACTACCTAAAGTTGACACTCTTCCAAACCCACTTTCATCAATATAATCATCATAAATAGGAGGCATGCTTTCATCATAATAAATTTGCTCATCAAAACTTGGGGGACAAAAAATATCATATTCATCAAACATAGCTTCCCCAAGCTTGTGGCTTTGCACATCATTAGCATCATGGATATTCAAGGAATTAATACTAACAACATTGCAATCATGCTCATCATTCAAATATTTAGTGCAAAACATTTTATAGATTTCTTCTTCTAGCACTTGAGCACAATTTTCCTTACCATCATTCTCATGAAAGATATTAAAAAGACGAAGCGTATGAGACAAGCTTAACTCCATTTTTTTGTAGTTTTTCTTTTATAAACTAAACTAGTGATAAAACAAGAAACTAAGAGACTCGATTGCAAGATCTAAAGATATACCTTCAAGCACTCACCTCCCCGGCAACGGCGCCAGAAAAGAGCTTAGTTGACGGGGTGTGAGTGAGTGCCCTTTACCTAGCCTCCCCGGCAACGGCGCCAGAAAAGAGCTTGATGTCTACTACACAACCTTCTTCTTGTAGACGTTGTTGAGCCTGCAAGTGCACAGGTTTGTAGGACAATAGCAAATTTCCCTCAAGTGGATGACCTAAGGTTTATCAATCCGTAGGAGGCGTAGGATGAAGATGGTCTCTCTCAAACAACCCTGCAACCAAATAACAAAGAGTCTCTTGTGTCCCCAACACACCCAATACAATGGTAGATTGTATAGGTGCACTAGTTCGGCGAAGAGATGGTGATACAAGTGCAAAATAGATGGTAGATAAAGGTTTTTGTAATCTGAAATAATAAAAATAGCAAGGTAACTAATGGCAAAAGTGAGCGTAAACGGTATTGCAATGATAGGAAACAAGGCCTAGGGTTCATACTTTCGCTAGTGCAAGTTCTCTCAACAATAATAACATAGATAGATCATATAACAAGCCCTCAACATGCAACAAAGATTCACTCCAAAGCCACTAATAGCGGAGAACAAACATAGAGATCATGGTAGGGTACGAAACCACCTCAAAGTTATTCTTTCGGATCGATCTATTAAAGAGTTCATACTAGAATAACACCTTAAGACACAAATCAACCAAAACCCTAATGTCACCTAGATACTCCATTGCCACCTCAAGTATCCATGGGCATGATTATACGATATGCATCACACAATCTCAGATTCATCTATTCAACCAACACAAAGTACTTCAAAGAGTGCCCCAAAGTTTCTACCGGAGAGTCAAGAACGTGTGACAACCCCTATGCATAGGTGTAGGACCTTGAAGTATGTCTAGAGGAGGGGTGATTAGACTACTTGACCAATAAAAACTTAAACTTTTCCCAATTTTAGAGTTTGGCAGATTTAAGCTATTTTAGGACAAGTCGAGCAATCATCACACAATACAAGCAAGCATGCAAAGAGTGTATAGGCAGCGGAAATTAAAGCATGCAACTTGCAAGAAAGTAAAGGGAAGGGTTTGGAGGATTCAAATGCAATTGGAGACACGGATGTTTTTGGCGTGGTTCCGATAGGTGGTGCTATCGTACATCCACGTTGATGGAGACTTCAACCCACGAAGGGTAACGGTTGTGCGAGTCCGCGGAGGGCTCCACCCACGAAGGGTCCACGAAGAAGCAACCTTGTCTATCCCACCATGGCCGTCGGCCACGAAGGACTTGCCTCACTAGCGGTAGATCTTCACGAAGTAGGCGATCTCCTTGCCCTTACAAACTCCTTGGTTCAACTCCACAACCTTGTCGGAGGCTCCCAAGTGACACCTAGCCAATCTAGGAGACACCACTCTCCAAGAAGTAACAAATGGTGTGTTGATGATGAACTCCTTGCTCTTGTGCTTCAAATGATAGTCTCCCCAACACTCAACTCTCTCTCATAGGATTTGGATCTGGTGGAAAGAGGGTTTAAGTGGAAAGCAACTTGGGGAAGGCTAGAGATCAAGATTCATATGGTAGGAATGGAATATCTTGGCCTCAACACATGAGTAGGTGGTTCTCTCTCAGAAATGGTAAGTTGGAAGTGTAGGTTTAGTCTGATGGCTCTCTCCACGAATGAAGAGGAGGTGGAGGGGTATATATAGCCTCCACACAAAATCTAACCGTTACACACAATTTACCAAACTCGGTGGGACCGAATCATTAAACTCGGTCGGACCGATTTAGTAAACCTAGTGACCGTTAGTGATTTTCGGTGGGACCGACATGCATCTCGGTGAAACCGATTCGGTTAGGGTTAGGGCATAACGTAATCTCGATAAGACCAATTACACAAACTCGGTAAGACCGATTTTGGTAATAAGCTTTCCAGAGAGTTGGTCAGGTAAACTCGGTGGGACCAATTTGCTCTCTTCGGTGAGACCGAAATGTTACAAAAAGGAAACAGAGAGTTTACATTGCAATCTCGGTGGGACCGATCGCTCACTTCGGTTAGACCGAAACGTTACGAAGGGAAACAGAGAGATTACAATCCCATCTCGGTGAGACCGAGATCCCTATCGGTAAGACCGATTTGCTTAGGGTTTGTGGCAGTGGCTATGACTTTTGGAATCGGTGGCGCCGGATAGAAAGAATCTGTGTGACCGATTTTGGCTTTAGGTTTAGGTCATTTGTGGATGTGGGAAAGTAGTTGAGGGTTTTGGAGCATATCACTAAGCACATGAAGCAAGAGGCTCATTAAGCAACACCTCATCCCTTCTTGATAGTATTGGCTTTTCCTATAGACTCAATGTGATCTTGGATCACTAAAATGTAAAATGAAGAGTCTTGAGCTTTTGAGCTTGAGCCAATCCTTTATCCTTAGTATTTTGAGGGATCCACTTTCATCATCCATGCCATGCCATTCATTGAGCTTTCCTGAAATAATAGTCTTGGAATAGCATTAGCTCAATGAGCTATATGTTGTTATGAATTACCAAAACCACCTAGGGATAGTTGCACTTTCAATCTCCCCATTTTTGGTAATTGATGACAACACATAGATCAAAGCTTCGACAAATGATAATAAAATTTAAATAACATCGTCGCTTTGAGAAGTATGTGATAAGCAAGAGCTCCCCCTAAATTTTTGCATAGTTTTAGATTTGCTTTGGACTGCAAATGCACAATGAATTAGGCTCATGGGTTACTCTTCCATGTCACATACATCTTGGTGGAGCGCTCAAAATAATAAATAATGAATACATGCACTCATCACCAAGCATAGTGAGTGATCACATAAGATAGATAGGATAATATCAAGCATGCATAAGTGTAGCTTATGATCAAACACATGATCATCAATGTCTCACGAGCATAGTATCTCAACCAAAAGCAAACAAGATAAACACACCAAAAGCAAGAGAGAACAAAAGCAACACTCTCTCTCTCGAAGCCTATGATCTATACATTTTTCTCCCCCTTTGGCAACAAGTTACCAAAAAGTTCATAGAAAATGCATAGTGCTAGATCGACTCTCAGGCTTGATCTTCTGGTGGTGGTGTCCTGATGACTCCAAGGACGAAGGCTTCAGTTGAAGTAGAGGGTGCTGGAGTTGATGCTGAAGCTGGTTGCACTGGAGCTGAAGGGGCAGTAGCTGGTGCTGAAGTTGTTGCTCTAGTGTCTGTCACTGGCACTGCAACTGACCTTCGGGCTCTGGGCACTCTGGCAAACACATTGGTGGTTGTCTTGCCTTCCTCTCCTGCATGTCATCCTGCAGCTGCTCCACAACTGACTGAATCTCGGTTACCTTGACATCTAGATCATAGAATTTTTGTTCCATGATTCTTTCCAGATTCTCCTGGTTTTGAGTTAGGGTGGCCAACCCCTTCTCAATCCTCAGAGATGATGCTATCAAGTAACCAAGCTGCTCCTGTTTGGTTTTCAAGAAATATTCAGATGCCTCCTCTTGAGTTGGCATCTTGGCAGCCTTCTCCTTCCTTGCCTTCTCCTTCTTCTCTTGAGCTTGAACTGATTGTGGATCATCTTCATTCATGACAATCTCATTGTCCTCAAAGTCTGGATAGAGTGGAAAGTGTTCCTTATCCAACTGATATTTGCCAGTTCCCATCTTTGAGTTGATCAATTCCTGAATCTGAGGTGCATATCCACAGCTCCTCTTCTAATCTGCTGCAGTCCTCTTGATAGTTTCAACTATTAGGCTCATGACTTTGAATTTTTGTGGCACATCAAATAAATGTATCATGTTGATGGCATGCCCTCTGATCATGTTATGGTCACCTGACTTGGGCAACAGAGTGTGCCTCAGAATCCAATTGATAGTAGCCAGCCCTAACAGTAGAAAGTGGACTGATCCAAAAGAGAAAGTCTCTAGGGCTTTGTCTGGGATCTCCTTGTACATGTGAGCCATGGAATTGTGTCCCATCTTATTCTTTGCATAAATGTCCAGATCATCATCATTTTCCTTTGGGGCATTGATCAGTCTTGCCCATTCTTCAACAGTGGATTGGTACCTTGTACCTTCAGACATCCAAACAATTCTCCCATCTGGGTAAAAATGTGTTGTGGAGTAGAATTGCATGATAAGTTCATCATTCCAATTTGTGAGCTTTTGCCCAACAAAATCTGCAACTCCACAACCAACAAAGCTGTCTTGCACTCCAGGATAGTGCTGTTCATTCTCCTTGATGTATTTCCAGTCAACCCACCTCATGTCACAAACTATGGGCTTCTTGTCCAATAAGATTGTCTCATAGAAGTCCTGATGTTCCTTTGTATGGAACCTGTAATCAACAACAGTTCTTCTCCTTGTGGCATATGGATTTGCCATTCTCCACAGTCTCAGCCTTGAATCCTTCCTGATTTTCATGTCCTCAGCCACAGGATGGGCATCATTGTGGTCTGGTATCTTGGGCTTGAGTTTTCTTAGAACCTGTCCTTCTTCATCTTCCTCCTCAGCAACATTGGGCACTGGGGCCTTGTTCTTCTCAGCAGTTGGAATACTCCTGGTATTCCTCTTTGGTGCAGACTTGGCCTTGGGGGCAGCTTTGGGTGCTTCCTTGGGCTTAGATGTTGTAGCCCCTAATCTGATTGCATCACCCATAAGCTTAGGTGCCTTTGGTGCTAGTGCAGCAAGCTCTTCCTCTTCCATCATGGAAGGTTTCCCAACAACTCTGGCCATGGTCTTCTTGACCCTTTCCTTCCTCTTCTTGCTTTCTTCAGCTGGCTCTTTGGGATTAGGGTTTTCAGGCAGTTGAGTTGATGCTCTGGCCTTGGGCATAGGTTGCCTTCTTGCAGGCCTTTTAATCTTCATGCCTGGCTTTATATCCTTTGCTGAGACATATTCCTTCTTGAGCACTACTTTCTTGGAGGTAGCCTCATCTTCCTCAGCCTTGTAGTCTTCATCCTATGAATCTGAAGTTCTTTTCCTCCTTTGCCTAGTTGCAGCCTTAGGCAAATTGCTAGGATTACTTCTGCTCCCTTCATCTGAAGTTGAGGGACTAGTGCCCTCACTCAAGTCTATCTGCTCTTCTGACATGTTCTGGCTGTCACTTTGATCAGACATACTGCAAAAGCTGACTGCTGGCCCTGTGAAGAGTTATAGATGAGATAGAAAAGATGAGCATCACAAAATGCAGAGGTTTTTGCAAAAGAATGACTCAAAAGTTCAGTTTTAGTTTTCCACAGAAAGCATTTCAGATCCACCGATTTTCAAACTCGGTGATACCGAAGCAGTTTTTGGAACCTAAACTGATGATCTCGGTTGGACCGAGTTTCAGTTCGGTGGTACCGAGACTGCTAGGGTTTCACAGAATTCTCAAATTGGTTGCACCGATTAGTAATTCTCGGTCAGACCGAGAGTCACTAGTGCAATGGCATATGCCAAATCGGTGGTGGGTCCGAGATGGTTTCGGCGGAAACCTAAACCTAAAAAATTTAATCACATCTAATTTATGAACTACTTTGGCTGGATAGAAGGGTTTCAATCGTGGCAAGAATCAGTATGAAAACAATGTGCTAGGAATCAGACGTGGATAGCACAAAGATCAAGTCCATACCCTAACTTGGCGGTGGACTTGCTACGGCGGCAATGGCGGGGACAAAATCCGTTGACGGCGGTGAAGACCAGCGACAGGAGGCTGCTGGCGATGAGGAGACGATTCGGAGACCATGATGGCAGAGCGAGCTGTTGCGCAGGTGAAGGGTTTCGGAGAAATTTCCAAAAAAATTGCCTGTGGCTATATATAAGGCTCGACCCTGTCGGTGTGACCAAGTGGAACAACTCGGTGGCACCGAGATGCATAACTGAGTTCAGTTATAGCAAATCGGTGAGACCGAAAAGTTCAAATCGGTTGCACCGAGATTGAAAACTCAGATCAACTTGATGATCTCGGTAGGACCGAAATGGTAGGATCGGTCAGACCGAGAATCACTAAGAGGTTTTGGAAGTTTAAGTCTATGTCGAATCGGGGACTCCGAGTGCTCCTCACACAGAGTGGTTCGAATCTGACTTGATCAAATTTTGTGATGTAGCATGAATAGAGTTTGAGACGAGAAAAGCATAGATAGCTAAAGAAGGTTCTTAGGCATTCTTGTCCATCCACTTGGCACAAAGAAATGAACCAAACAATCAAAACAACAAGTGGATGTCCTTGAATGAGTAAAATATGCACCAACATGCTCACACAATAAGATGGCAATTGAAATATGTGGCAAAGCATGCACAACCAATTCTAGCATCTATCAAACATTTGGCAATGACTAGGTCATCTATATATGAGTATATTGACTTAGGAGTCAAATGAGAACATTTGATCATAGGTCATACTCATCGTTTAAGCTCAAGTGGGGTTACCACTTTTACATAATGCATTAATGTGTTCACACCATTAGAGTTGCTTTGACTCAATTCTTTGAGTTAAGCTCCCCCTAGATGTGAGATCCCCCCTTAGAGGGATGAACTAACCTTGGGTTTTGTCGATGATGACTTCATGTAGGTGTTGAAGATGTAGATGCTCAGTGTTGATGTAGATCATTTGGAGCAATCCTTTGGAGTGAGTTGCACTTTCAACTTACCTACATGGGTTAGTCCCACAAGGAACAAACAAGAATATCCATAGACATAGAGTGATGCACACACAAGATGATGTCCATGAAAACATTAGGTTACCTTGTCCCTTGCCTTACCAACATGAGGGTTTGTGACTCCTTGAACTGGTGCAAGATGTGGAAGTTGATTGCACTTGTTCTTGCCAAAATGATATGAGTGAAGAATGTTGGCGGAGTCACCCTCAAGAACTTTCTAGTTCTTCTTCTTCGGGATCCACATCATCTTGATGGGAATCCTTGGAGTTGTAGTTGTACTTGATGATGTAGAACTTGACGTAGTCTTGGGGACCCACTCGAACGAGGCTTTAGGTGCTTCTTCAAATGCATCAATCTCTTCTTGAAGCTTGTCCTTGCCTTTGTTCTTGTGATCTTGTGGTGGAAGATCATCTTGAGCTTGTGTGCCCTTGAAGGAAGTAGGATCATACTTCTCTTGTTGTGGAACAAACTTTGTCTTGGGGTATTGATCTTCTTCCCACTCAACTCCATTGGCGTTGAACTTTCGTTCAAAACCAACACCTTGATTCTTCCGGTGCCTTCCTTGCTTTCGTACAATTTCCTCGAATTGCTTACTCCCGGCAAGGCTCTTGTAAACACCTTTCTCTATAATTCCCTTCAATAAACCATTTTCTTGCTCAAGTGTAACTTGGCTAAGAGAATCATTAGTGGAATCAAGAGAACTACTAGAAGCAACAATATTAGATTCAACATTATTATTGTTACTACTAGAGGAAGTATCTTTCTTGTACTTGTTACTAGACTTGACTTGAGGCATGTAAGTAGATAAGAGTAAACACTTGGCAATGTAAGAAGAAATTTTCTTGCGGAGATCATCATTGATTGCCTTTAATAACTCATGCTCTTGCTCAAGATTGAGCTTTTCAAAGCGTAACTTCTCATGAGCCCTTAAAAGTTCTCGATGATCTTCGAAGATAGTTTCATGAGCCAACTTAAGAGTGTTTAGTTCTTTAGTTAGAAGCTCATTTTTCTCCTTATCATTCTCATTCGTTTGATTAGCATGATTAATTGACGTTTCATCATAGTATTCATCACTAGAGTTGTCAACAAGTAAATCATCATCCACAAGCAAGTCATCTTCAGCACTATTAAAATCAACATACTCGGGATGTGTTACCTTTGGACCTTTGGCCATGAAGCATCTTCCAATTCCTTCATTTGGTGAATCAAATAGGTCGTAGGAGTTGGTTGACACAAGTGCTAGACCGGAAACACCTTCATCTTGAGTATATTCGGAGTCGGAGTGATAGCTTCTCTCAGAGTGTTTGTCGAAGTCGGAGCCGGAAACCCATTCACCAACATGAGCTTGATGTCTTCGTTTTGTGTAGCTCCTTGATGAATTGTCATTCCTTTCCGAATCCTTGCTTCTCCGTGAGGGTCTTCGTTCATAACGATCATCTCTACTCCTTCTCTCTCTCGGTGGTGATTCTTCTCTTTTGCTCCTTCTTCTTGGAGAATCTTCTCTTCTTTTGTAGGGTGTCGTACACTCATTGGAGTAGTGTCTGGGTCTCCCACAATTGTAGCAATTGCGCTCTCGACTAGAAGATCTCTTGTCATGATAAGACCTTGACTTGGAGCTTCTCTCTTTGCTTCTACTCTTGTAGAATTTGTTCAAGTTCTTCACCATTAAGCTCAATTCTTCATTGAAGGTTTGTTTCTCACTTGATGATGTGGAGGCTTCGCTTGAGGCTTTGTAAGCACCACTTGACTTGTTGTGAAGTTCCTCCTTATCCTTGAGTGACATCTCATGAGCTACAATCCTTCCAATGACTTCCGTTGGCTTGAGATCTTTGTGGTTTGGCATCATTTCGATCAATGTGCACATGGTATCATACTTTCCATCCAATGCTCTTAGGATTTTCTTGATGATGAATTTGTCGGTCATCTCTTCACTCCCTAAGCCAGCAATCTCATTTGTGATAAGAGCAATCCTAGAGTACATTTCAGCGACACCTTCACCATCCTTCATTTTGAACTTGTCAAGCTGACTTTGGAGCACATCCAACTTGGATTCCTTGATGGACTCGGTACCTTCGTGCATATCAATCAAAGTATCCCAAAATTCCTTTGCATTCTCAGGACGGCTGATTTTGTTGAATTCTTCGGGGCACAATCCGTTGAAGATGATGTCACATGCTTGAGCGTTGTATTGCAGCATCTTCAATTCTTCCGCATTTGCTTCACGGTTTGGTTCTCTCCCATCGAAGAATTCACCTTGCAAGCCAATACAAATAATTGCCCAAACGGCGGGGTTATGTCCAAGAATATGCATTTTCATCTTATGCTTCCAACTAGCAAAATTAGTACCATCAAAGTAAGGACCTCTACGGTGATAATTTCCCTCGCTAGACGCCATACTCTCCTAGGTTGTGAAACCAAGGCTATGACCACCAAAAGCTATGGAAATCAAAGCAAATGGCGACCAAGGCTCTGATACCACTTGTAGGACCTTGAAGTATGTCTAGAGGGGGGTGATTAGACTACTTGACCAATAAAAACTTAACCTTTTCCCAATTTTAGAGTTTGGCAGATTTAAGCTATTTTAGGACAAGTCAATAAATCATCACACAATACAAGCAAGCATGCAAAGAGTGTATAGGCAGCGGAAATTAAAGCATGCAACTTGCAAGAAAGTAAAGGGAAGGGTTTGGAGGATTCAAACGCAATTGGAGACACGGATGTTTTTGGCATGGTTCCGATAGGTGGTGCTATCGTACATCCACGTTGATGGAGACTTCAACCCACGAAGGGTAACGGTTGTGCGAGTCCGCGGAGGGCTCCACCCACGAAGGGTCCACGAAGAAGCACCCTTGTCTATCCCACCATGGCCGTCGCCCACGAAGGACTTGCCTCACTAGCGGTAGATCTTCACGAAGTAGGCGATCTCCTTGCCCTTACAAACTCCTTGGTTCAACTCCACAATCTTGTCGGAGGCTCCCAAGTGACACCTAGCCAATCTAGGAGACACCACTCTCCAAGAAGTAACAAATGGTGTGTTGATGATGAACTCCTTGCTCTTGTGCTTCAAATGATAGTCTCCCCAACACTCAACTCTCTCTCATAGGATTTGGATCTGGTGGAAAGAGGGTTTAAGTGGAAAGCAACTTGGGGAAGGCTAGAGATAAAGATTCATATGGTAGGAATGGAATATCTTGGCCTCAACACATGAGTAGGTGGTTCTCTCTCAGAAATGGTAAGTTGGAAGTGTAGGTTTAGTCTGATGGCTCTCTCCACGAATGAAGAGGAGGTGGAGGGGTATATATAGCCTCCACACAAAATCTAACTGTTACACACAATTTACCAAACTCGGTGGGACCGAATAGTTAAACTCGGTCGGACCGATTTAGTAAACCTAGTGACCGTTAGTGATTTTCGGTGGGACCGACATGCATCTCGGTGAGACCGATTCGGTTAGGGTTAGGGCATAACGTAATCTCGGTAAGACCGATTACACAAACTCAGTAAGACCGATTTTGGTAATAAGCTTTCCAGAGAGTTGGTCAGGTAAACTCGGTGGGACCGATTTGCTCTTTTCGGTGAGATCGAAATGTTACAAAAAGGAAACAGAGAGTTTACATTGCAATCTCGGTGGGACCGATCGCTCACTTCGGTTAGACCGAAACGTTATGAAGGGAAACAGAGAGATTACAATCCCATCTCGGTGAGACCAAGATCCCTATCGGTAAGACCGATTTGCTTAGGATTTGTGGCAGTGGCTATGACTTTTGGAATCGGTGGCGCCGGATAGAAAGAATCTGTGTGACCGATTTTGGCTTTAGGTTTAGGTCATTTGTGGATGTGGGAAAGTAGTTGAGGGTTTTGGAGCATATCACTAAGCACATGAAGCAAGAGGCTCATTAAGCAACACCTCATCCCTTCTTGATAGTATTGGCTTTTCCTATAGACTCAATGTGATCTTGGATCACTAAAATGTAAAATGAAGAGTCTTGAGCTTTTGAGCTTGAGCCAATCCTTTGTCCTTAGTATTTTGAGGGATCCACTTTCATCATCCATGCCATGCCATTCATTGAGCTTTCCTGAAATAATAGTCTTGGAATAGCATTAGCTCAATGAGCTATATGTTGTTATGAATTACCAAAACCACCTAGGGATAGTTGCACTTTCAATAGGTTCATGGGCGGAACCCGCAAGTTGGTCACCAAAACATACATCAAGAGGCACATGATATCCCATTGTCACCATAGATAAGCACGGCAAGACATACATCAAGTGTTCTCATAAAAGACTCAATCTGATAAGATAACTTCAAAGGGGAAACTCAATTCATCACAAGAGAGTAGAGGGGGAGAAACATCATAAGATCCAACTACAATAGCAAAGCTCGAGATACATCAAGACCGTGCCATAGAGGGAACACGAGAGAGAACACGAGAGAGAGAGAGAGAGAGAGAGAGATCAAACACATAGCTACTGGTACATACCCTCAACCTCGAGGGTGAACTACTCCCTCCTTGTCATGGGGAGCGCCGGGATGATGAAGATGGCCACCGGTGAAGGATCCCCCCCTCCGGCAGGGTGGCGGGAAGGGCTCTCGAGAGGTTTTTGGTGGCTACAGAGGCTTGCAACGGCGGAACTCCCGATCTATCTTCTTCGTGGATGTTTTTAGGGTACGTGGGACTATATAGGCGAAAGAAGTCGGTCTGGGGGTGCTTGAGGGGTCCATGAGACAGGGGACCGTGCCCTGTAGGGGGGGGGTGCCCCCCTATCTCCTAGGCTCCTCGAGGATCTTCTGACTTCATCTCCAAACCTCCAGGATGATAATCTTCCAAAAAATCACGTTGTCGAAGGTTTCATTCCGTTTGGACTCCGTTTCATATTCCTTTTCTTCGAAATACGAAAACACGCAATAAAACAACAATATGGGTTGGGCCTCCGGTTAATAGGTTAGTCCCAAATATAATATAAAAGTGTATAATAAAGCCCATAATCATTAAAAATAGATAATATAATAGCATGGAACAACCAAAAATTATAGATACGTTGGAGACGTATCATCCTTGCAGTTGGATAACTATGTCTTTGGCCTCCTCGTTTTTTGCGCCCACTTGTCAGTCATTCCTTATAAATGGGCACGACCAGGTCTCTTCTCTTTCTCCCCTTTCCTCATCTTCTTCCTCTCGCAACCCTACTGTGGCTCGAGCTCCGTCGCCGCCGCAGCGCACCTCGTCTTCCTTGACCTTGGCCGCTGCATCAACCTGAATCAGTCCAGAGAACAGCGGCGACCCTCCGTAGTAGATCTGCAGCCGTAAGTCTTCACCTTTTTGCACCTTAGATCCACATTAGGGTTTGTGAGTTCTTCTGTACTCTTTGTTGTTCATCACGGGTTCTTCGTAGTTTCTCCACCGCAGCCTCTTTTGATCCAAAAGAAGTATGAAACTCATGCAGTAGCTATTTCGCGTCCATTTTCAATACTAGCAGATCACTTTTCCTTGTAAAAAGGCCTCATTAGAACTGATGAACTCATCCGTACTTTGTTTTTAGGTCTAGAATATTTTCTTTTCTGAACAGCCGTTTGATCCAAAATAATAGCTGCAGCCTGTGAAACTTGTTTATGCAACACTTAGGCAAAAACTGTATTTGTTAGATCCACCTAGCCATGGCGACTCTCATCACCAGCTTAAAAGGCAATGCTCAGTTAATAATATTGACCGCCCATGGCGGCTTAAATAACTTAACTGCTTATGACGCTCATGGCGGCTTAAATAATATGACATAATTAGCCTTATACCATTAGGCCCCTTTATAAGCTGCCATCTTGAATATGCATTGTAGTATTTTCTCGACTTAAATTTGAACCGGAAATTTTTATCTTTTCTTAGGCTTCCATCACAATGCCGCCTAAGATAAACACCTCATGCAACTGGGTCCCGTCCATTATCACTGAAAAGACTTTTGAAGACTTTGTGAAAGTCGGCTATCTGCCAAAAAGGGATGTCATGTCGTACCGTGCTCCTGACCTAACAGAAGAGAGACCTCAATGCAAGGAAGGGGAAGTGATTGTCTTTACGGATCATATGAACCAGGGTTTCTCACCACCTGGCTCAAAATTCTTTTAGGGATGTCATGTACTTCTTTGATCTCCGTCCTTAAGACATCGGACCCAATTTCGTGTCTAACATTTGCAATTTTCAAGTGTTCAGCGAGGTATATCTTGGAGAAGAACCCAGCCTGCTACTCTTCAGAGAGTTATTCTACTTGAACCGCCAAAATGAATGTGCCAATGGACAAAGCTTGGAACTTGGCGGCGTCTCAATCCAGCATGGGAGAGACGTCATTTTTCCCTATGCCAATCCGCCAAGCCATCCTAAAGGCTGGAATCAAACGTGGTTTTATTTCCAAGACACTTCTCTGGCTGATGAGAATCCTCTGCCTGGTTTTCACGCCCTGCGTCTTGATTCCAATCATCCACTTCCTGATAAGATATCAGCCGCCGAACGCAAGACACTCTTCCCCACCTTAGCTAAAATCAAAGCTCTTCTGGGGAATGGGTTAAATGGCATTGACTTGGTCTGGGTTGGGCTCGCCTGGCGGATCATTCCATTAAGCCATCGCCCCGGTCTAATGTGCCATGATTCAGGCAAGAAAGATCATCCTCTACGACACAGTCCTGATAATTTGCCTGATCACGTCATCAATGACATGACAAAGTCTCTCCTGAATGAAAGCCTAGTAGACTGCGGCAAGGTGGGCTTAAGCCCTTTCTGTGAAGCCAACCCGACTCCGGCGGTAAGTCGCCAAGCTGAATAAATCATTTCCAACATTGACGTTTTATCTATACTCAAACTTTTGCTAACTTTCACAGGCTAATGACAAATTCTGGAAAGTAAAATATGATCACGAGGCCGCAAAAAGATCCAAGAAGGCCAAGAGAGACGCTAGGAGAGCCGCTGTGAAGAAACGAGGAAAAAAACCCAATGCTTCTGAGCTACTTCACCTGGAGGACTCTTCTGAGTGAGAGGTAGCCCTTGACTCTCTTGGCTCATTTTTTTAATCACCTTATTGATATTGATTATGATCAGGATGACATGGGCACGAGCCACGGGGTGGATGAAGAGGTAAATATTATTTCCTCCGACTCAGAGCCTTTGTCGCGCCCAAAAATCCGCCAAGTAACCCGGAAAGTAAGATTTTCACATCCCTTAGCTTATCAAGATCCTCAATTTCTTTTGAAGCGACGGATTCATGAGAGCCGGAGACAGACCCGGACCACCAAAGACACAGAACTCTCCTCCGGTCTACCCAATACACCAAGAAAACGTTGGAATGAGGTCATCTCCATCTTAGATTCCTCTTATCCTTTGGCGGGTCTCACTCGTCAACCACTGAACCCTTCTGACTCAAATTATCAGGAAACATCTCCTTCCACCGACGACTCAATTCAATCCAACTTGCCGGCTTTCAAGACCGCTCCAGGGTAATGATGACTTACCTATCTTGTACTTTGAATTTTTATGCTTATACTGACCTTTTAATCTTATGCAGCGGCAAAGCAAAAGTTAGCAAGAAGGCAAAGAAAGACAAGTCGGTCGACGAGCCAATCCTCAAAGAGCCGGCACTTCAGACGGTCGTACCCAAAGCCTTCGCTACTAAGCCGCCGTGTGAGCTGGTGTATGAACCGCCAACATCAGCCACTGACCCGCTTGCCGAGCAAGCTCTTGATGGTTCTGAAAATCCTGAAGTTTCTAGCCTCGTCAAAACAGGCGACCCTCAAGACGCTGACATTGAAATTACCAATACCAGCTATACTGAGCCGAGAAGGCCTACTGTGCTCGCCAAGTGCTCTACCAAAGAAGAACTCCTGGAACACCGTAAGGTAAAATTTGACATTACAGATTATTCTCACATGAGCGTTGGAGAAGTTTTGTCTGGCTATCTTAGCCAAGTGCACAGCAGTCGTTACATCGAAATTGACATGGTGAAGCAGATGCACCATAAATTTGAGGTATGATATCATCTTTTCCCTGAATCGCCCTTATTATGCCAGCCCCCAAGTCTATTGCTTATGATGAATATGTTGTAGACTTTAGAACAAACATATAATCTTTAGTAATATCCTTTGGTCAAACCTGAAAAATCTGGCTTAATCCGTAGCCCCCAAGGGCCGGTTTAATCAAAATGAATGAGCCGGTCCTTCACATGTTTGTGTAGAATACCTTACTTGTATAATTTGAACTACAATATGCATTAGCCCCCAAGTGCCAAGTAGTCTTGCTTGCAAAGTGCTTGGGACGTTAATCTCGTGAACCGCCAAGTAGAAAAAATCTTTAAGTAGACATTAGCCCCCAAGTGTCAAGTGCTTTGCTTGCAAAGTGCTTGGGACTTACTCTCATGAACCGCCATTGTAGATAAACTTCTGCGGTAGACATTAGCCCCCAAGTGTCAAGTGCTTTGCTTGCAAAGTTCTTGGGACTTAAATATGAGATGCTAATAGTCATGATTTTGACCCGATAATTGCACAGGTTGCCACCACCCAACTGCAATCTGAAGTGTCCGACTTGAAGAAGCGCCTAGAGGCACAAGAAGCTGAAACCCAAAAAGCCAACTCCAAATTTGAATTCAGTGTATCTAAACATGAGAAATTGAAGGCCTACTTTGAGGTGGAGAGAAAGGCTTGGGCTGATGAAAAGAATGCCTTAACCCAATGAGCTGACAAGGCAGAGGCGGCTCTTGAAAAGGCAACCAATGAATTGT
Source organism: Triticum aestivum (assembly GCF_018294505.1). Taxonomy (NCBI): domain Eukaryota; kingdom Viridiplantae; phylum Streptophyta; class Magnoliopsida; order Poales; family Poaceae; genus Triticum; species Triticum aestivum. Next base: position 562,898,672 of record NC_057804.1, read on the forward strand.
CTGGCTTAAAACGCCACGTGACCCAGATGGTTACAGCAATCTTTGGTAAGTCACCCTTGACATTGCTTATGCAGGCCTCAGGAGTTCAAATCTCAACCAGGACATGTTGATAGAGCTGAAGGCGGTTTATATGTTGGTGGAGCAACTCTACACCTGATCTCGGCGCGCCTTAGCCACCGTGTCCCTATCAAATGAAGTTCCCACACTTTTGGTGGATGTACTAAGGAAGCTTTCTATGCTGCCCCAACGGTTCACTGAACTGAGGTGGTTGTCTGCAAGAGTCGGGGCTGTGGCCGTGTTAAGCCGGGCCAAAGCTTGGCTACCGGAACTAGACACGATCGACATCGCCATTGGGTATCCAAGCCTGAAGGAAGATGGTACTTCATTTGAATAGGAAGATTTCGCCGCTTGCATGAAGGAAGTGCACCCTGTGGCCACCCTGATTGCTGATGAGGCAGATCTCACGAAGTACCAGGCGGGTTATGATGTAGAGAACCGGAGGATCCCAACGCCACAGTATACTCTGACAAGTCTGGTTCCACAAATTCGTAAGCATACCTTTGCCCCCGAAGTTGACCCGGTCGGACTAATTGATGATGAAGCTGAATTTAAAGCTTTGAGTGGCATTGACTGACCATCATCAATCTTCCAGGACCGGGAACAGGATGAAGAAGTGGAAAGGGCTGATCCGGAAGCTTCAGGTCATCAAGAAAATTGATCCGCCGGGCGGCTCATATTTGTAGTCTTGTTTAAAAAACAATGTTAATCACTTGGACTCGGGAAGTCGTGTAATAGGAGTAGAAATGACTTTGCCTTGTCGTGCCATCGTGCACGTTTTGATGCCTTAACACTGTTTTAAGCTGCCGTCTTATATTTACTCCTTCTTACACTTATCTGTTTTCCTTGTGCATAAGAAAGCCTATAATCTGTCCTGCACAGAGAGATAGATCACAAAGACCCTTAGTGGCTTACTGCAAGGTGGGTAATAATTATCCCACATAATTATCAATGTGAAATATGAGTTATAAATAATCCTGATGAGAATCAAAACTTTCCATATAACTGTAATAACATCATACCTAAGATGTCAAATTTTTACTGCCGGTTTAGATGACCTGTACAGTAAGGGTGATGACCCACTTGTTTTAGAAATCATGACTTCAATTGGAGTTTGTCACATGCCTCGCGACTTATTGTTCAAAGTCAAGCCAGCTTAAACAGAAACCTTATATGTCTTAAAACATGATCACAGAAAAGGTCTCAAGACAAATCCAAAGAAAAATCAAACTCAAGCAAAAAATAGAAAGACAAATCAAGGCTTTTGATTCGAATACAATCAGTAAACTATTCCAAAGGGGTTAAGCTAGGATTCGAATACGATCATGTAGCCCCCAGTGGCTTTGGCACCGATCAAGAGGGTACCGATAGCTATGTTCTCTTTGGTTCGAATACGACCTATGTTTGAACAGGAAGCCCCCAAATGACCTTGAGAAGTTTTTAACAACCCTGATTCAAACACGATCAAAGTCGGACCCAAAAGGGGTTAAGCTATGATTCGAATACGATCAAGAATCCCCCTGGTGGGTTTGGCATTGCGCCGATCAAGAGGGTACCAACAGCTATGTTCTCTTTGGTTCGAATACGACCTATGTTTGAACAGGTGATACGTCTCCAACTTATCTATAATTTTTGATTATTCCATGCTATTATATTACCTGTTTTGGATGTTTATGGGCTTTACTTTACACTTTTATATCATTTTTGGGACTAACCTACTAACCGGAGGCCCCGCCCGTATTGCTTTTTTTTGCATATTTCAGTGTTTCGAAGAAAAGGAATATCAAACGGAGCCCAAACGGAATGAAACCTTCGGGAGCGTGATTTTTGGAACGAACGTAATCCAGAGGACTTGGAGTGCAAGTCAAGAAGCCCTGAGGCGGCCACGAGGATGGAGGGCGCCCCCCTATCTCGTGGGCCCCTCGGGCGTCCACCGACATACTTCTTCCTCCTATATATACCCAGGTACCCTGAAAACATCAGGGGCGACCATGAAAAGCTATTTCCACCATCGTAACCTTCTGTATCCACGAGATCCCATCTTGGTGCCATCGTGGGCGCTCCGCCGGAGGGGGAATCCACCACGGAGGGCCTCTACATCAACTCCAAGGCCTCTCTGATGAGTTGTGAGTAGTTTACCATAGACCTTCGGGTACATAGTTATTAGCTAGATGGCTTCTTCTCTCTCTTTGATTCTCAATACCAAGTTCTCCTTCCTCTTCTTGGAGATCTATTCGATGTAACTCTTTTTGCAGTGTGTTTGTCGAGATCCGATGAATTGTGGGTTTATGATCAAGTTTACCTATGAGAAATATTTGAATCTCCTCTGAATTCTTTTATGTGTGATTAAGTTATCTTTGCAAGTCTCTTCGAATTATCAGTTTGGTTTGGCCTACTAGATTGATCTTTCTTGCAATGGGAGAAGTGTTTAGCTTTGGGTTCAATCTTGCAGTGTCCTTTCCCAGTGACAGCAAGGGCAGCAAGGCACGTATTGTATTGTTGCCATCGAGGATAAAAAGATGGGGTTTATATCATATTGCATGAGTTTATCCCTCTACATCATGTCATCTTTCTTAATGCGTTACTCTATTCTTATGAACTTAATACTCTAGATGCATGCTGGATAGCGGTCGATGTGTGGAGTAATAGTAGTAGATGCAGGCAGGAGTCGGTCTACTTGTCACGGCCGTGATGCCTATATACATGATCATGCCTAGATAATCTCATAATTATTTGCTTTTCTATCAATTGCTTGACAGTAATTTGTTCACCCACCGTAATACTTATGCTATCTCGAGAGAAGCCACTAGTGAAACCTATGGCCCCCGGGTCTATCTTTTATCATATAAGCTTTCAATCTACTTTTATTTGCATCTTTACTTTTCCAATCTATATTATAAAATACCAAAAATATATTTATCTTATCATATTATCTCTATCAGATCTCACTTTCGCAAGTGGCCGTGAAGGGATTGACAACCCCTTTATCGCGTTGGTTGCAAGTTCTTTGTTTGTTTGTGTAGGTGTGTAGGACTTGTGAGGAGCCTCCTACTGGATTGACACCTTGGTTCTCAAAAACCGAGGGAAATACTTACGCTATTGTGATGCATCACCCTTTCCTCTTCAAGGAAAACCAAGGTGATGCAGCACAGTAGCGTAAGTATTTCCCTCAGTTTTTGAGAACCAAGGTATCAATCCAGTAGGAGGCTCCTCACAAGTCCCACGAACCTACACAAACAAACAAAGAACTCGCAACCAACGTGATAAAGGGGTTGTCAGTCCCTTCACGGCCACTTGCGAAAGTGAGACCTGATAGAGATAATATGATAAGATAAATATATTTTGGTATTTTATAATATAGATGCAGAAAATAAAGATGCAAATAAAAGTAGATTGGAAACTAATATGATAAAAGATAGACCCGGGGGCCATAGGTTTCACTAGTGGCTTCTCTCAAGATAGCATAAATATTATGGTGGGTGAACAAATTACTGTTGACCAATTGATAGAAGACCGAATAATTATGAGATTATCTAGGCATGATCATGTATATAGGCATCACGTCCGTGACAAGTAGACAGACTCCTGCCTGCATCTACTACTATTACTCCACACATCGACCGCTATCCAGCATGCATCTAGAGTATTAAGTTCATAAGAACAGAGTAACGCATTAAGAAAGATGACATGATGTAGAGGGATAAACTCAACCAATATGATATAAACCCCATCTTTTTATCCTCGATGGCAACAATACAATACGTGCCTTGCAACCCTTTCTGTCACTGGGTAAGGACACCGCAAGATTGAACCCAAAGCTAAGCACTTCTCCCATGGCAAGAAAGATCAATCTAGTAGCCAAACCAAATTGATAATTCGAAGAGACTTGCAAAGATAACTCAATCATACATAAAAGAATTCAGAGGAGATTCAAATATGAGTGAAGTGAAATGTAGGTCCTTAAACTATTTCAGGGGTGTCACATAGGTCCTCGAACTATGAAAATCGTCATTTAGGTCCTCGAAGTATAGTAAGTGTGTCATCCAGGTCCAAAATCTCACTAACCCCCTCTAAATGGCCAGCTGGCATGGTGAACAGTGCGAAAAGTAAAAAAATATGAACAAAAAATATGAAAATCTTTGGCATCAAAGATACCCCTGGTGCGTGAATAGTAAAAATGTTCATTAATTCAAAAAAATGTTCGTGAATATGGGAAAAATATTCGCGACTTTAAAAAAGTTCACAAACAATAAATTTGAAAATATGTTTGTGAACCACAAATATTGTTCATGGGTATGGAAAAAAATGTTTGCGAACCACAAATATTTTTTTAAAGTCGCGAATATTTTTCCCAAATTCATCGTTCGCGAACATTTCTTTAAAGTCGTGAATAATTTTTTCCAAATTCATCGTTCGCGAACTTTTTTTAAAGTCGCGAATATTTTTTCCAAATTCATCGTTCGCGAACATTTTATTGAAGTCACAAATATTTTTCCAAATTCTTCGTTCGCGAACTTTTTTTGAATTAATGATATTTTTACTGTTCATGCGCCAGGGTCTCTTCGATGACAGAGGATCTCAGTTTTTGGATATTTTTTTATATTTATTCTTTGTCGTGTACTGTTCATCACGCACAGGAAATCAGGACTGTTTGCCACGCACTGTTACGGTTACTGTTTACGTGCCAGCTGGCCAGTTAGAGCCTGTCAGGGAGATTTTGGACCTGAATGACACAGTTACTGCACTTTGAGGACCTAGATGACGATTTTTATAGTTCGAGGACCTACGTGACATCCCTGGAATAGTTCAAGGACCTACAATGCACTTCACTCTTCAAATATTATTCATAGATAAACTTGATCATAAACCCACAATTCATCAGATCTCGACAAACACACCGCAAAAAGAGAGTACATCAAATAGATCTCCACAAGAGAGGGGGAGAACATTGTATTGAGATCCAAAAAGAGAGAAGAAGTCAACTAGCTAATAACTATGGACCCGAAGGTCTGTGGTAAACTACTCACAACTCATTGGAGGGGCTATGGTGTTGATGTAGAAGCCCTCCATGGTGGATTCCCCCTCCGGCAGAACGCCGGCGACAGCTCCAAGATGGGATCTCGCGGATATAGAAGGTTACGGTGGTGGAAATATTTCTTCGGTGGCTCCCTTGATGTTTTCGGGGTATGTAGGCTTGTATAGGAGGAAGAAGTACATCGATGGCCGCCCAAGGGGCCCACGAGACAGGGGGCGCGCCTTATAGGGGTGGGCGCACCCTTCTATCTCGTGGCTGCATCGGTTGCTTCTTGGCTTGCACTCCAAGTTCTCTGGATCATGTTCGTTCCAAAAATCACGCTCCCGAAGGTTTCATTCAGTTTGGACTCCGTTTGATATTCCTTTTCTTCGAAATACTAAAATAGGCAAAAAAACAGCAATACGGGCTGGGCCTCCGATTAGTAGGTTAGTCCCAAAAATGATCGTGAGCGTGTTGGAACAAGTGCTAAAGTTTGGTTTTCGTCTTTGCCTAAAAATAGTATTGATTCTTGGAACAAGTGCAAAGATGTTTTTATAAGTATTTTCCTCCCGCTAAGATCATCTCCCTTAGGAACGATATTATGAATTTTAAACAACTTGATCATGAAGTGTTGCCCAATCTTGGGAAAGAATGAAATTGATGATTCGCAATTGCCCTACTCATGGTTTGAATTTATGGATGATCATACAAAAAATTTATGCCGGATTGAATTTTCCTTCAAGAAATCTTTTAGATTCAGCCGCCGAAGGCATGTTTATGGAAATCACCTTAGGAGAAGCTACTAAAGTACTTGATAATATTATGGCTAATTATTCTCAATGGCACACCAAACGATCTACTAGTAAAAAAGTGCATGTTATAGAAGAAATTAATGTTTTGAGTGGAAAGATGGATGAACTTATGAGATTGTTTGCTACTAAGAGTGCCCCTATTGATCCCAATGATATGCCTTTGTCTACTTTGATTGAGAATAATAATGAATCTATGGATGTAAATTTTGTTGGTAGGAATAATTTTGGCAACAATGCTTATAGAGGAAACTTTAATTCTAGACCGTTCCCTAATAATTCCTCTAATAATTATGGAAATTCCTAAAATAATTCTTATGGTAATTTTAATAAGATGCCCTCTGATTTTGAAAATAGTGTGAAAGAATTTATGGTCTCTCAAAAGGATTTTAATGCCTTGCTTGAAGAAAAATTGCTTAAAGTTGACGATTTGGCTAGGAACGTTGATAGACTTTCGCTTAAAGTTGATTCTTTGAAACTTATATCTACTCCTCCTAAGCATGATATCAATGAGTCTCTCAAAGCTATGAGAAGTTCCATTGACGAGTGCAAAGAAAGAACCGCTAGATTGCGTGCTAAGAAAGATTGCTTTGTTAAAGTGTGTTCTTCTAGTTCCCATGAAAATAATGATGAAGATCTTAAAGTTATTGATGTGTCTCCAATTAGATCTTTGTTTTGCAATATGAATCTTAATAATGATGGGACTGGAGATGAGTCAACTTTAGTTAAAAGGCGTCCCAATAATTCGGGGGTTTTAGATCTTGATGCTAAATTTGGTAAAAGTGAGATTGGAGAGGTCAAGACTTTAAATAGCATTGAACCCACTATTTTGGATTTCAAGGAATTTAATTATGATAATTGTTCTTTAGTAGATTGTATTTCCTTGTTGCAATCCGTGTTGAATTCTCCTCATGCTTATAGTCAAAATAAAGCCTTTACCAAACATATTGTTGATGCCTTGATGCAATCTTTTGATGAAAAACTTAATTTGGAAGTTTCTATACCTAGAAAACCTAATGATGATTGGTAACCTACTATAAATATTAAAATTAAAGATCATGAGTGTTATGCTTTATGTGATTTGGGTGCTAGTGTTTCAACGATTCCGAAAACTTTATGTGATATTCTAGGTTTCCATGATCTTGATGATTGCTCTTTAAATTTGCACCTTGCGGATTCCACCATTAAAAAGCCAATGGGAAGGATCAATGATGTTCTAGTTGTTGCAAATAGAAATTTGGTGCCCGTAGATTTTATCGTTCTTGATATAGATTGCAATCTTTCTTGTCCTATTATTCTTGGTAGACCTTTCCTTAGAACGATTGGCGCGATTATTGATATGAAGGAACGGAATATTAGATTCTAATTTCCATTAAGGAAAGGCATGGAGCACTTTCCAAAAAAATTACCTTATGAATCTATCATGCGAGCTACTTATGAATCAAGTGTCAAAGATGACACTACTTAGATCTATCCTCGCTTTTATGCCTAGCTAGGGGCGTTAAACGAGAGCGCTAGTTGAGAGGCAACTCAATTTTATTTGTGTTTTTTGTTTTTGTTCCTGTTTAGTAATAAATTTTGCATCTACCTTATGTTTAGATGTGTTTTCATGTTTTATTTAGTGATTGTTCCGAGTAGAACCTATAGGATAACCTATGGTAATAGTTAATTTGATTCTGCTGAAAAACAGAAACTTTGCACTCACGAGAAAAAATTCAATAAATCACAGTAAAGTTATTTTGCGTTCATTCTTTTTGCTGTAGATCAATAGACAAATTTACTAAGACTTCATATTTTGGTAGGATTTTTGGAGTTCCAGAAGTATTCGAAAGTTACAGATTTGTACAGACTGTTCTGTTTTTGACAGATTCTGCCTTTCGTGTGTTGTTTGCTTATTTTGATGAATCTATGGCTAGTATGTAAGGGTATGAACCATAGAGAAGTTGGAATACAGTAGCTTTAACACCAATATAAATAAATAATTAGTTCATTACAGTACCTTATGTGGTGGTTTTTCTTTCTTTCGCTAACGGAGCTTATGAGATTTCCTGTTGAATTTTGTGTTATGAAGTTTTCAATTTTTGGGTAAAGATTTGATGGACTATGGAATAAGTAGTGGCAATATCCTAAGCTTGGGGATGCCCATGGCACCCCAAGATATTCAAGAATAGCCAAAAGCCTAAGCTTGGGGATGCCCCAGGAAGGCATCCCCTCTTTCGTCTTCGTTCATTGGTAACTTTACTTGGAGCTATATTTTTATTCGCCACATGATATGTGTTTTGCTTGGAGCGTCTTGTATGATATTAACCTTTGCTTTTTAGTTACCACAATCATCCTTGTTGTACACACCTTTTGGGAGAAGCCCACTTGATTGGAGTTTATTAGAATACTCTATGTGCTTCACTTATATCTTTTGAGCTAGATAATTTTTGCTCTAGTGCTTCACTTATATCTTTTAGAGCACGACGGTGGCTTAATTTTGTAGAAATTGTTAATCTCTCATGCTTCACTTATATTATTTTGAGAGTTTCTTAGAACAGCATGGTATTTGCTATGGTTAGAAAATTGGTCCTAGAATGGTAGGCATCCAAGTTGGGTATAATAAAAACTATCATAGAAGTGAATTGGATGCTATGATCAATTTGATACTTGATAATTGTTTTGAGATATGGAGGTAGTGATATTAGAGTCATGCTAGTTGATGTAATTTTGAATTTAAAGAATGCTTGTGTTAAAAGTTAGCAAGTCCCGTAGCATGCACGTATGGTTAAAGTTGTGTAACAAATTTATTGCATGGGGTGCTCTTTTGATTGCCTTCCCTTGTGTGGAGGTTGGAGGCGCGCGATGGTTAACTCCTACCAACCTCCCCCCTAGGAGCATGCGCATAGTGCTTGGTTTTTGATGACTTGTAGAATTTTGCAATAAGTATATGAGTTCTTTATGACTAATGTTGAGTCCATGGATTATACGCACTCTCACCTTCCATCATTGCTAGCCTCTTCGGTACCGTGCATTGCCCTTTCTCACCTTGAGAGTTGGTGCAAACTTCGCCGGTGCATCTAAACCCCGTGATACGATACACTCTATCACACATAAACCTACTTATATCTTCCTCAAAACAGCCACCATACCTACCTATTATGGCATTTCCATAGCCATTCCGAGATATATTGCCATGCAACTTTCCACTGTTCCGTTTATCATCATGACATACATTAATATTGTCATATTGCCTTGCATGATCATGTAGTTGACATCGTATTTGTGGCAAAGTAACCATGCATAAATTTTCATACATGTCACTCTTGATTCGTTGCCCATCAATTGATGGGAATCTCCATAGCCCGTTGACTATGCTCATCAATGTGAGACTTTCTCCTTTTTGTCTTCTCCACGCAATCCCCATCATTATATTCTATTCCACCCATAGTGCTATATCCATGGCTCACAATCATGTATTGCGTGAAAGTTGAAAAAAGTTTGAGATTGCTAAAGTATGAAACAATTGCTTGGCTGAAACTGGGGTTGTGCTTGATGGGAGTATTTTGTGTGATGAAAATGAAGCATAGCCTAACTATATGATTTTGTAGGGAAGAACTTTCTTTAGCCATGTTATTTTGAGAAGACATGATTGCTTGATTAGTATGCTTGAAGTATTACTATTTCTTATGTCAATATCAACTTTTATTTTGAATCACTTGGATCTGAACATTCATGCCACAATAAAGAGAAATACATTGAGAATTATGCTAGGTAGCATTCCACATCAAAACTTCTGTTTTTATCATTTACCTACTCGAGGACGAGCAGGAATTAAGCTTGGGGATGCTTGATACGTCTCCAACGTATCTATAATTTTTGATTGTTCCATGCTATTATATTACCTGTTTTGGATGTTTATGGGCTTTACTTTACACTTTTGTATCATTTTTGGGACTAACCTACTAACCGGAGGCCGAGCCCGTATTGCTGTTTTTTTTGCCTATTTCAGTGTTTCAAAGAATACGAATATCAAACAGAGTCCAAACGCAATGAAACCTTCAGGAGCGTGATTTTTGGAACAAACGTAATCCAGAGGACTTGGATTGCAAGTCAAGAAGCTCCCGAGGCGGCCACGAGGGTGGAGGGCGCGCCCCCCCTACTGGGCACGCCCCCTATCTCGTGGGCCCCTCGAGTGTCCACCGACGTACTTCTTCCTCCTATATATACCCACGTACCCCGAAAACATCAGGAGCGACCACGAAAAGCTATTTCCACCACCGTAACCTTCTATATCCGCGATATCCCATCTTGGAGCCGTCGTTGGCGCTCCGCCGGAGGGGGAATCCACCATGGAGGGCCTCTACATCAACTCCAAGGCCTCTCCGATGAGTTGTGAGTAGTTTACCACAGACCTTCGGGTCAATAGTTATTAGCTAGATGGCTTCTTCTCTCTCTTTGATTCTCAATACCAAGTTCTCCTTCCTCTTCTTGGAGATTGATAACCCACAAGTGTAGGGGATCGCAATAGCTTTCGAGGGTAAAGTATTCAACCCAAATTTATTGATTCGACACAAGGGGAGCCAAAGAATATTCTTGAGTATTAGCAGTTGAGGTGTCAATTCAACCACACCTGGATAACTTAGTATCTGCAGCAAGGTATTTAGTAGCAAAGTAATATGATAGTAATGGTAACGATGGTAAAAGGTAAAGATAGTAATAGCAATATTTTTGGTGTTTTGTAGTGATTGTAACAGTAGCAACGGAAAAGTAAATAAGCGAAGAACAATATATGAAAAGCTCGTAGGCAATGGATCAGTGATGGATAATTATGCCCGATGCGATTCCTCATGTAATAGCTATAACATAGGGTGACACGGAACTAGCTCCAGTTCACCAATGTAATGTAGGCATGTATTCCGTAAATAGTCATACGTGCTTATGGAAAAGAACTTGCATGACATCTTTTGTCCTACCCTCCCGTGGCAGCGGGGTCCTAGTGGAAACTAAAGGATATTAAGGCCTCCTTTTAATAGATAACCGGAACAAAGCATTAGCACATATTGAATACATGAACTCCTCAAACTACAGTAATCACCGAGAAGTATCCCGATTATTGTCACTTTGGGGTTGTCGGATCATAACACATAATAGGTGACTATAGACTTGCAAGATAGGATCAAGAACACACATATATTCATGAAAACATAATATGTTCAGATCTTAAATCATGGCACTCGGGCCCTAGTGACAAGCATTAAGCATAGCAAAGTCATAGCAACATCAATCTCAAAACATAGTGGATACTAGGGATCAAACCCTAACAAAAACTAATGGTAAATCTCATCCAACCCATCATCGTCTAGCAAGCCTACGATGGAATTACTCGCGCATGGCGGTGAGCATCATGAAATTGGTGATGGAGGATGGTTGATGATGACGACGGCAACGAATCCCCCTCTCCGGAGCCCCGAACGAACTCCAGATCAGCCCTCTCGAGAGAGATTAGGGCTTGGCGGTGGCTCCGTATCGTAAAACGTGATGAAACTTTCTCTTTGATTTTTTTCTCCCCGAGACGGAATATATGGAGTTGGAGTTGAGGTCGGTGGAGGTCCAGGGGGCCCACGAGATAGGGGGCGCGCCCTATAGGGGGGGCGCCCTGTCTCGTGGACAGGGTGTGGGCCCCCTGGTGCATTTCTTTCGCCCAGAAATTCTTATTAATTCCAAAAAGTGCCTCCGTGGATTTCCAGGACATTCCGAGAACTTTTCTTTTCTACACATAAAACAACATCATGGCAGTTCTGCTGAAAACAGCGTCAGTCCAGGTTAGTTTCATTCAAATCATGCAAGTTAGAGTCCAAAACTAGGGCAAAAGTGTATGGAAAAGTAGATACGTTGGAGACATATCAGAGATCTATTCGATGTAACTCTTTTTGCGGTGTGTTTGTCGAGATCCGATGAATTATGGGTTTATGATCAAGTTTATCTATGAGAAATATTTGAATCTCCTCTGAATTCTTTTATGTGTGATTAAGTTATCTTTGCAAGTCTCTTCAAATTATCAGTTTGGCTTGGCCTACTAGATTGATCTTTCTTGCAATGGGAGAAGTGTTTAGCTTTGGGTCCAATCTTGCGGTGTCCTTTCCCAGTGATAGCAGGGGCAGCAAGGCACGTATTGTATTGTTGCCATCGAGGATAAAAATATGGGGTTTATATCATATTGCATGAGTTTATCCCTCTACATCATGTCATCTTTCTTAATGCGTTACTCTGTTCTTATGAACTTAATACTCTAGATGCATGCTGGATAGCGGTCGATGTGTGGAGTAATAGTAGTAGATGCAGGAAGGAGTCGGTCTACTTGTCACGGACATGATGCCTATATACATGATCATGCCTAGATAATCTCATAATTATTCGCTTTTCTATCAGTTGCTTGACAGTAATTTGTTCACCCACCGTAATACTTATGCTATCTTGAGAGAAGCCACTAGTGAAACCTATGGCCCCCGGGTCTATCTTTTATCATATAAGCTTTCAATCTACTTTTATTTTCATCTTTAATTTTCCAATCTATATTATAAAATACCAAAAATATATTTATCTTATCATATTATCTCTATCAGATCTCACTTTCACAAGTGGCCGTGAAGGGATTGACAACCCCTTTATCGCGTTGGTTGCGAGTTCTTTGTTTGTTTGTGTAGGTGCATGGGACTTGTGAGGAGCCTCCTACTAGATTGATACCTTGGTTCTCAAAAACTCAGGGAAATACTTACGCTACTGTGCTGCATCACCCTTTCCTCTTCAAGGAAAACCAATGCAAGCTCAAGACGTAGCAACAGGAAGCCCCCAAATGACCTTGAAACTTGCGACTATATATGAATACGATCATAAGCCGGACCAAGAGGGTGAAGCTAGATTCGAATACGATCAGCCCCCACTTGATCATTTGAAATTATGATGATGAAGACATATGATCTTTGAGGATGAAAAGGACAGAGGTCCTGCTTTATTATTTATAATATATATACATCGTCAAGATATGTACATCATGAGAGCTGGTGGCTCAAGTGTAGTAAGGCCAAAGATGAGCTATATTCCATGGTCGGCAGGTCTCCTCCTCCGACTTACGCGAGTCTTTGTGCTCTCTAACATCAATAAGGTAGTATGACCCGTTGTTCAAGTTCTTGCTGACCACAAAGGGCCCTTCCCAAGGCGGGGATAACTTGTGTGCATCAGTTTGATCCTGGATGAGCCGGAGCACAAAATAACCTTCTTGAAAGGTTCTGGACTTAACCCAGCGGCTGTGATAATGGCGCAGGTCTTGTTGGTAAATCGCCGAGTGGGCTGCTGCCAAGTCACGCTTCTCATCCAACAAGTCAAGTGCCTCCTGACGTGCTTGTTCATTATCAGCTTCCACGCAAGCTGCCACTCGGGGCGAGTCATGACGGATGTCACTAGGAAGAACCGCCTCTGCTCCATAAACCATGAAGAAAGGGGTATAACCCGTAGATCTGTTAGGGGTAGTATTGATGCTCCATAACACTGATGGTAACTCCTCCACCCAACAATCTGGCATTCATTGAAAAGGAACTAGAAGCCGGGGCTTGATACCCTTCAAAATCTCCTAATTGGCTCTTTCTGCTTGACCATTGGATTGGGGTGAGCCACTGATGAGACATCAAGCTGGATATGCTCACGTTGATAGAACTCCTCCATAGCCCCCTTGGACAAGTTAGTGCCATTATCAGTTATATGGGGAAAGCCAAAATGGAAAATCGCCTTTTTCATGAATTGAACCGCCGTCGCCGCATCACACTTACTGACCGGCTCTGCTTCTACCCACTTTGTGCATTTATCCACTGCCACCAAAAGGTGGGTCTTTTTATCCTTGGATCTTTTGAAAGGCCCAACCATATCAAGCCCCCATACAGCAAATGGCCAAGTAATTGGTATCGTCCTCAATTTTTGAGCCGGCACGTGAGACCGCCATGAAAATTTCTGACACCCGTCACATTTACTGAACAGATCTTCTGCATCAGCGTGAGCAGTTAGCCAGTAAAATCCATGACGGAAAGCTTTGGCCACAAGGGACTTTGAACAGACATGATGGACATAATCTCCTTCATGAATCTCACGAAGAATCTCTTGACCTTCCTCAGGAGACACACAACATTGAAATGCCCCAGTGACACTGCGATGGTGCAACTCGCCATTGGCAATCATCATTGACTTAGACTGCCAGGTTATTTTTCTAGCCAAGGTTTCATCCTCAGGCAATTCTCCCAGGGTCATGTAAGCCAAATATGGCACTGTCCAATCTGGGATGACATGAAGAGCCGCCACCAACTGTGCTTCCGGGTCAAGTACGGCCAAGTCTTCCTTTGTAGGTAACTTAACAGAAGGATTATGCAAAACATCCAAGAAAGTGTTCTGGGGTACCGGTTTACGCTGAGATCCAAGCCAGCTTAAAGCATCAGCTGCCTCATTCTTCCTGCGATCGATGTGCTCCACTTGATAACCTTTGAAGTGTCCAGCCACTACATCAACCTCACGGTGGTAAGCCGCCATGAGAGGATCCTTGGAATCCCACTTGCCTGAGACTAGTTGAGCTACCAAATCTGAGTCGCTGAAGCACCTTACCCGGCTTAAGCTCATCTCCCTAGCCATCCGAAGACCATGGAGCAAGGCCTCATACTCAGTTGCATTGTTAGTACAGGGAAACATCAACCTTAGCACATAACAAAATCTGTCACCTCGAGGGGAAGCCAAAACATCTCCAGCCCCCGAGCCTTCTAATTGCCTGGATCCGTCAAAGTGAATAGTCCAGTATGTGTTGTCCGGCTTCTCTTCAGGCGCCTGCAACTCTGTCTAATCATTGATGAAATCCACCAGTGCTTGATAGCAGTACATGGTACATACTTTAAACCATGGGGCCCAAGCTCGATAGCACACTTGGCGACTCGCCCCGTAGCCTCTCTGTTCTGGATGATATCCCCTAAAGTTGCAGAACTGACCATAGTGATGGGATGACCCAGGAAATACTGCTTAATCTTCGGGCTAGCCATGAACACCCCATAAACAAGCTTCTGCCAATGTGGATACCTCTGTTTGGACTCAATAAGCACCTCACTGATGTAGTAAACCGGCCGTTGAACTGGATATTCCTTACCAGCCTCCTTGCGCTCCACCACAATGGCCACACTGACAGCACCTGTGTTAGCCGCCACATATAACAATAAGGGATCCTTATCAACGGGAGCGGCAAGAACCGGCGGCTCAGCCAGTTTTCTCTTCAAATCCTCAAAGGCAGCATTAGCAGCATCACTCCAGACAAAGTCGTCTGTCTTCTCAACATCTAATACAGCGGTATGGCCTTCTCACTTAACCGGCTTATGAACCGGCTTAAAGCAGCAATGCAACCCGCCAGACGCTGAACGTCATTGACACACTTGGGTTTTGCCAAAGAGGTGATAGCCTTGATCTTCTCCGGGTTAGCCTCAATGCCTCTGTTAGAAACCAGAAATCCCAAGAGCTTGCCTGCCAGCACACCGAAGACTCCCTTCGCCGGGTTAAGCATCATATTGTAGACCCGGAGATTATCAAAGGTCTCCCTTAGATTATCTATCAGGGTTTCCTTCTCCCTAGACTTCACCATAATATCATCCACATAAGCATGCACATTGCGCCCAATCTGAGTATGAAGGCAATTCAGCACACAGCGCTGATAAGTCACCTGGGCACTCTTGAGCCCAAAAGGCATAGAAACATAGCAGAAGGCTCCAAAGGGAGTAATGAACACCGTCTTCTCCTGGTCCTTAACTGCCATCTTGATCTGATGATATTCAGAATAAGCATCCAAAAAACTCAGACGCTCACATCCCGCCGTAGCAGCAATGATTTGATCAATACGCGGGAGAGCAAAGGGATCAGCCGGACAAGCCTTGTTCAAGTCCATGTAATCCACACACATGCGCCAAGTGCCATTCTTCTTGAGCACTAGCACCGGGTTAGCTAACCACTCAGGATGAAATACCTCAATGATGAACCCGGCTGCTAAGAGCCGGGCCACCTCCTCACCAATGGCCTTGCGCCTCTCCTCGTTAAACCGCCGAAGAAACTGCTTGACCGGCTTGAACTTAGGATCAACACTAAGAGTGTGCTCAGTGAGTTCTCTCGGTACACCCGACATGTCAGAAGGCTTCCATGCAAAGATGTCCCGATTCTCACGGATGAACTCGATGAGCGTGCTTTTCTATTTGGGATCCAGATTGGCACTGATACTGAACTATTTAGATGAATCGCCAGGAACAAAGTCAACCATCTTGGTGTCCTTAGCCGATTTAAACTTCATCTCCGGTTCACGCTCTGTGGTGGGCTTCTTCAAGGACGTCATGTCTGCCGGGTCAACACTGTTGTTATAAAATTTTAACTCTTCTACAGCACAGACCGACTCAGCATAAGCCGCGTCGCCTTCCTCGCACTCCAAAGCCACCTTTCGACTGCCATGAACCGTAATGGTCCCTTTATGACCCGGCATCTTCAGCTGCAGATAAACATAACACGGCTGTGCCATGAACTTGGCGTAAGCCGGTCGCCCAAACAGAGCATGATACGGGCTCCTGATCTTGACCACCTCAAAAGTTAACTTCTCAGCCCTGGAATCATACTCATCTCCGAAGGCTACCCCCAGCTCAATCTTGCCCACTAGGTATGCCGACTTACCAGGAACTACGCCGTGGAAAATAGTATTGGACTGCTTAAGACTCTTATCAGTTAACCCCATACAACGAAAGGTCTCATAATAAAAGATATTGATGCTGCTGCCTCCATCCATGAGCACCTTAGTGAACTTGTACCCCCCAACTTGAGGCGCTACCACCAAAGCCAAGTGACCCGGGTTATCAACCCGAGGCGGGTGATCTGCCCGACTCCATGTAATGGGCTGCTCAGACCATCGCAAGTACTGGGGAACTGCCGGCTCAACGGCGTTCACTGCCCTCTTGTGAAGCTTCTGGTCCCGCTTGCATAAACTCGTGGTGAAGACATGACACTGCCCACTGTTCAACTGCTTCGGATGACTCTGATACCTGGACTGTTGCTGCTGCTGCTGACCCCCTTGGCCAGATTGTTGATTATAACCACCTTGGTTGCCTTGATTGAAACCGCCTTGATTATTCTAGTGGCCCTGAAAGCCGGAACCAGAGCCACCACTTCCATTGTTCGGACCATGAAAGCCGCCACCTCCTGAACCACCGCCCGGCCCATGATTACCATCAAACATGTTAGAATTCTTTAAAGCTCTCATGATGGTGCAATCCTTCCATAGGTGAGTAGTTGTATTCTCTTGAGTGTCGTGCTTCGGGCAGGGTTCATTTAACAACTGCTCAAAAGTGGGACCTGACCCGCCAGATCGAGGAGGTGGCCTCCCCTTACACCGCTAATTGTTGCCCTATGTATTGGTATTAGCCACAAACTCCAAGCTACTTTAGCCTTACGTTTGTTGTTGCCCCCTTGATTCGTCGGGTTATGCTACGAGCCCTCCGTGTTACCATTCTTCTTTACCTTCCCTGCCTTCTCATTATCAGACTCGGGATCCTTGGTACTATCAGAGTCGGCATATTTGACTAGAGCCGCCATCAGCTGGCCCATGTCATTACAATCGCGCTTGAGCCGCCCCAGCTTCATTTTTAGAGGCTCAAAGCGGCAATTTTTTTCCAACATTAAGACTGCAGAGCCGGCGTCCATCTTATCAGATGAATGTATTATAGCTTTGACCCGGCGCACCCAATGGGTTGTAGATTCACCCTCATCTTGCCTACAATTAGTCAAGTCCACAATCGACATGGGCTGCTTACATGTGTCCTTAAAATTCTGGATAAACCACTCCTTTAACTCTGCCCATGAACATATGGAATTAGGTGGCAATCCTTTCAACCAATTATGAGCCGTTCCATCCAGCATCATGGTGAAGTACTTAGCCATCACAACATCACTGACTTCCAGTAGCTCCATGGCCATCTCATAACTCCCGTTCCACGCCACCGGCTGTAAATCGGCCGTGTAATTAGGCACCTTACAAGGCCCCTTGAAGTCCTTGGGCAAACGCTCGTTACGCAGAGCCGGTACCAGACAAGGTACAACACCAGTCCTCGTGACCAAACCTGCCTCAACTGACATCGTCGGACAAACCGGCAGGGGCTGATAAGCCACCTGTTGAGCTGCTATTTCTGCCGCCTGTTGAGCCGCCAGCTAAGCTGCCTGCTGAGCCGCCTGCTCAATTTGCTGATGCACTTTGTCCTGATTACGCACATTAGGAGCCCCACCCTGAGCCAGGTCGTACCCGCGCGGCTGATCGCGACGCTGGGCATTGCTTGAAACGGCCGGCGAGTCTAGGTGCTTGCTATAACTCTTGCTCCGGCTCGGACGTGGGGTTGAATGAATCCTATCTCTACTGTAAGAGTATGCCTCCTGTTGTGCTAAGGCTGTCTCAAGAAGATCTCTGACCCTTCGTGTTTCAATCACTGTCGGTGAATCGCCATCTGCTGGGAGAGCCGCCAATCGTGTTGCCGCCGCAATCATGTTCTCCAGCGGGTTAGAATAATGACCCGATGGTGTCGGCATATAAGGAGGCGGAGCAGTACTTAGACGTGGGGGGCCCCATAACTCGTGGCTGAACCGGCGTGTCGGCCTCGGGCGCTGCAACCCGGTTTACCTCCGGCGGGTTACTAGGGCCTGCTCCGGGTGTGTGAAAGAGGTTTCTAGGATCATAAACCGGAGGCAGACGAGATTGAGTCTTCTGGTACCTTCTCCTCATAACCTCATTTGATGCGTTCTGATCCATCGTAACCTGAAAAGCCTGCGACTGAATCTGCTGAGCTCGAGCATCCAGAGCCGCCCGCTCTACGGTCATCCCGACGTCTTTCGCCGCCAGGTCTTCTTTAGCTTGTGCTATGTCGAGCTTCAACTGTGACACTTCCGCATCATGTTGAGCCTGATCCGCCGGGTTGACCACGGCGGTTAATAGGGTTGTCATCTTGTCCATGAGTTCCATCAACACCTGAGCCGGCGAGCGTGCAGGGCCTCCTGCCCCGGCGGCTATCACCGCTGCTGACCCGGAAGTCATAACCACCGCAGTTGACGAATTTAACACAGGTTGGGTACCTGCCATGAAGATTCCGACTCTGCTCGGCGGCTCAAAGGGGTCCAGAATACTGCTGCCATCAGAACAACCCCCAATCCCACTGTCTTGCAGTTGATACAACGAATCTGTCTCACCTGTGGATGACTCACCATCAGAGTAGATGGTCGTCTCACCGCCAGAAACAGATCCTTCAGAAAATTCCCCTCCATGGATGCATCCCACCAAGGCACGCTTCACGACGGGCTAAGCCCGGGCGGGTCTCGCACGCTGAGCCGTCTCGATGATGTCGGTGCAGGTGTCCGACTCAGGGCCCGGCTCGCCGATCTTGCCGATAAAGACATGGATTCCGCCGAAGGGGACCCGATACCCATACTCAATTGAGCCGGCGTCGGAGCCCCAGCCTACGTCGTTGATGTAGAGCTTGTCGCGATGACTCTTGGTCATCCGGCCCACAACG
Organism: Triticum aestivum; assembly: GCF_018294505.1. NCBI lineage: Eukaryota > Viridiplantae > Streptophyta > Magnoliopsida > Poales > Poaceae > Triticum > Triticum aestivum. Next base: position 562,918,135 of record NC_057804.1, read on the forward strand.
TATCCTTTGAGCCCTTCGAAGTTGCCCTTCAAGAACTCAAATCCACCGTGCACTGGCCCTACAGTGGGCGTCAATTGTCGTGAAATTGTCACGTCAGATGTCCTAGCATAAGGCTTAGTCGTGGAGCCATCGCAACTAGGAAGCTTAAAGGGGTTAAACGGGACAAAGGACATGAGGTTTATACTGGTTCGACCCCTTGTGGTGAAGGTAAAAGCCTACGATCCAGTTTTGAGTGGGATTACTTATGTCTCGATAACCAGGGAGCGAATCCGCTTGACCTAGTTCTCGATTTGATGTTACTTGCCCTGGACCGCCGCCGGGTCGTCCCTTTATATACATAGGTTGACGCCCAGTGGCTCACAGAGTCCCGGCCGGTTCATAAATAGTGTCCGGCTTGGTCTCTCTCTATCCTTGTCTTACAATACAAGTTATACATATATGGAGGTTTATCTCTACAGGCCTTAAGTCGCCTCTGGGCCTTGGGCCTTTAACTGAACCGCCATCTTCAAGTGTCTTCAGTGTGCTTCGTCATAGGTGTGACCCGGCCCCTCCTGGGAGGGTCATTCCTAATAGTTATATCCCCAACAAAAGCCCTCAATGCCGGCATTATTATGAGAGATAATCCCTCTCAAGCTAGTAATAATGTTGAAGCTATTACTACCTCCGTTCAGGTTTAGAAGGCCCCCGGACCAAAACACTCGGACCAAGGCAAAAAATACTCTCCATAGATAACCGCATGGGCCAATGAAAAAGGTAGTAGGGCGCAGATAAATCGCACATGCACAGGCTGCAGCCTTAACTAAACGCTTGCATGCAACCCAAAGAACCCCGCATGCATGCAACTTCGTCTCCCACGCCCTGCATGCAGTCCGCTTTTACTGCTCTGCCAATCAACTTCCGTAGTTTCAATCGATTGTAGCAAAAAGGCAACACCATAAATCCAAGCAGCCTTAAAATTACGGACACGTGCTCGAGGCTGACGGGCCTTTTAAACCCTGACGGAGGTAGTAAGAAACTAGAGTTGGATAGATTAGATAAGTTTAAACAGGACAATCCTGATATGTTCCTTCCTGGGGACATTAATGTCACCAAGGGAGAGTACATCAATTTATATAATTATGTTGCCCCCCTTGACACTGACTCTGACCATCACTCTGATTCAAATATGGATAAAGAGTCTGATGATGCCTCCTTATGGATGGAGGTCAAAAGTCAGAGATCAAAAAAGTGTCAAGCTAAAATCTCTACTAGGTTTAGATGATAGGTCTATTTTGGAATGTGAGAGGTCTTAATGGCCCCCCAAAAAGTTCGAAGGTGCAGGAGATTATTAGATCTCACTGCCCTGACTTTACATATTTATCTGAAACCAAGAAGATTGAGTTCAGCATTACTCAGCTAGAGGCCATAGACTCTAGAAATGGTTTTATCTGGAATTGTTTGCCTACTAATAACACTGCCGGAGACTTATTAGTGGGGGTCAAGGAAGATAAATTTGAGATATTAGCTTGTGATATATTTACTTTCAGTATCTCCTACTTGCTGAAGAACAAGTGTAATAACACTATTTGGAGACTTACCTCAGTTTATGGTTCTGCTTACGACAACTTTAAGCTTGATTTTATTAATGAACTCCATAATCTTCTCAATAACTGGGCTGGCCCACTATTGTGGGAGGAGATTTTAATTTGGTTAGAGTTGTTGAGGATAAGAACACTGGCCTAGTTATCCAGCACTGGGCTGATCTTTTCAATGACTGGGTTAATAAATTTGGCCTCATTGAGATTAAGAATGCTGGTAGGAAGTTTACTTGGGACAATAACCAAGACAATCTAGTCATGGCTGCTTTAGATAGAATTTTTGTTTCTGCTGACTTGGAGAGACTTTTTCCTACTAGTCAGGTTAAAACTCTTCCTAGAATTGGGAGTGATCACACCCCCCTTATTTTTAATTCTGATGCTATAGCCATTCCCAAGAATAAAGTTTTTAGATTTGAAAAATGGTGGCCGGAAGTTCCTGGCTTTTATGAGGTTGTTCATAAGGCTTGGAATGTTGAATGTCAATTCTCCTCTGCTATTGATATTTGGCAATTCAAGATCAGGAATACTAGGAAAGCCACCAAAGGGTGGAGTCTTAATTATGAGGCTTCCCAAAATAAGACTAAACAAGCATTAGTTGCTGAATATAATTGTTTAGACATTCTTGCAGAAACTCAACCTCTTTCCCCTAATTCTAAAACTAGAATGAAAGTGATTGCAGGTGACTTAAATGAGATATGGAAGAAAGAGGAAATCAAGGCCAAACAAAGAGCTAGGGAGAGTGAAAGATCGTGGATGTCGCCTAGAGGGGGGGGTGAATAGGCGTTTTAAAATAATTACGGTAGAGGCTCGAACAAATGCGGAATAAACCTAGCGGTTAATTTGTCAAGCACAAAACCTACAACAACTAGGCTCACCTATGTGCACCAACAACTTATGCTAAGCAAGGTAAGCAACAAAGTGATAGCAAGATATATGACAAATAACAATATGGCTATCACAAAGTAAAGTGCATAAGTAAAGGGCTCGGGTAAGAGATAACCGAGGCACGAGGAGACGATGATGTATCCCGAAGTTCACACCCTTGCGGATGCTAATCTCCGTTTGGAGCGGTGTGGAGGCACAATGCTCCCCAAGAAGCCACTAGGGCCACCGTAATCTCCTCACGCCCTCGCACAATGCAAGATGCCGTGATTCCACTAAGGGACCCTTGAGGGCGGTCACCGAACCCGTACAAATGGCGACCCTTGGGGGCGGTCACAGAACCCGTACACTTTGGCAACCCTTGGGGGCGGTCACCGGTACCCGTCAAATTGCTCGGGGCGATCTCCACAACCTAATTGGAGACCCCGACGCTTGCCCGGAGCTTTACACCACAATGATTGAGCTCCGAACACCACCAACCGACTAGGGGGCCCAAGCACCCAAGATAAACAAGCTCAAGGGCACCAAGCACCCAAGAGTAATAAGCTTCTCAACTTGTAACTTCCACGTATCACGTGGAGAACTCAAACCGATGCACCAAATGCAATGGCAAGGGCACACGGAGTGCCCAAGTCCTTCTCTCTCAAATCCCACCGAAGCAACTAATGCTAGGGAGGAAAATGAGAGGAAGAACAAGAAGGAGAACACCAAGAACTCCAAGAACTAGATCCAAGGGGCTCCCCTCACATAGAGGAGAAAGTGATTGGTGGAAATGTGGATCTAGATCTCCTCTCTCTTTTCCCTCAAAAACTAGCAAGAATCCATGGAGGGATTGAGAGTTAGCAAGCTCGAAGAAGGTCAACAATGGGGGAAGAACACGAGCTCAAAGGATAAGGTTGAATGGGGAAGAAGACCCCCTTTTATAGGAGCTCCCGAATCCAACCGTTATGCTCACAGCCCGCACAGAGCGGTACTACCGCTCCAAGGAGCAGTACTACCGCTAGGGCGGTAGAACCCCTTCGAAACACAACAGCGAGGAGGCAAAAAGGCCAAAAGAACCTTCGGAGCGGTAGTACCGCTCGACCTCACGGTACTACCGCAAATGGTAGCGGTACTACTGCTTGCGAGCGGTACTAAAAAAATACTTCTGTGCCTACTTCCGCTGAGCAAAACACGAGATTTTGGTCCGGAGCGGTACTACCGCTTAGGAGCCGCGGTAGTACTGCTCTGGTGCGGTACTACCGCTCAGGAGCCGCGGTAGTACCGCTCTGGAGCGGTAGTAAAAAATTACATCCGCTCTAGTCGCGGTAGTACCGCTGCAGCCTTTACCAAAACAACCACAACTTTTGCATCCGGACTCCGAATTCGACGAAACCAAGTTTGTTGGAAAGCTAGCGACAAGGGCCAACACAATCTTGATAGAAATATCAAGAATAAGCAAATGAGAAAAGGCCCAAAAGAAAAAGGTGAGAACCCTTCCTCGGAGAAGACCGGTAAAACCTCCAACACCGAAAACATCATAGAAGACGCATGCAAACTCCGTTTTCGATGAACTCAAGCTTGTCATAAAGATGACCATAAGCTCTAAGACTCACAAAGAGAATCAAACAAGAACCAAGAAACATGATGAAAGGATGCAATGGTTTGAGCTCTCGACGAACGATACGATCAAGCTACTCACTTGAGAGCCCCCCTTGATAGTACGGCTATCGATCCTATAACCCGGTCTCCCAACTACCACCATGAGACCGGTAAAATAGAAAACCTATCAAGGGCAAACCTTTGCCTTGCACATGGTCCAGTTGAGCTAGATGATGACGATCTTGACTCCCTCAAGTTGGACCACCTTTCTTGATTGCATTGGCTCGATGAAGACTAGATGATTGCTCCCCCATAGTTCACTATGGGTGAGCGACTCTTCGGCACATATTCACAAGTCCATTGACACCACAATGGATGGCAAGATTCAAACTTGATTGCTCCCCCATACTCCATTATGGGTGAGCCACTCTTTGTGTTGCTCCACTTGAACTTGCACACTGCAAACTTGATGACGATCACCACTTGATGTCATCCTCCATGGGTTGTATGGGATCTTCCTCTTGACGCAAGACCATGGAAACATACCTAACCCCACAAAGAACTCTCACGTAGACCATGGGTTAGTACACAAAGCATAATGGACAATGCTTACCATACCATGGGAACACTTGGTCCCACTCGGTACATCTTCTATGCTTTGTGAGTTGATCAACTTGATTCACTCTTGACTTAGTCTTGATCAACCTTGAATCTTTCCGACTCTCTTCATTTGGATGATGTCTTGAAGGTAAATATGTATGATCACACAATCTTCTTCTTCAAGACATGCTTGCAATAAGCTCAACACTCACATGACCAATCTTTGGATAATTCCTTAATAGCACCTTGGTCAACCCATAAACTCCTTGAAACCAACACATGGACTTCAAGAAATGCCTATGGAAACATCCTTCAAATATAACTCGATGCAACCATTAGTCCATAGAGATTGTCATCAATTACCAAAACCAAACATGGGGGCACCGCATGTTCTTTCAGAGAGAGACATAAAAGAGGGGGATCTGAACTCTGACTACTTTCAAGCCCTAGCCAACCCGAAGAGAAGGAAGAAGCACATTGCTGTTCTAGAAACTGTTGCTGGCCCACTTGAAGACACTGAAGGTACTATTGCTAATGCAGTAGATTATTATAAGAATCTCTTTGTCTACTCTCCTTCTATTAATCTAAAGTTAGTTGATGATTTTTGGGACCAATCTAGCATGGCCACTGCTGATCATATTGAGTACTTAGAAAAGCCTTTTCTGAGGAAGAAATTAAGAATGCAGTATTTGGCTCCTATGCTGAAGGTGCTCCTGGGCCTGATGGTTTTCCCTTTTTATTTTATCAACATTTTTGGGATCTCATTAAAAGTGATCTATTTGCACTTTTTAGAGATTGGGAGAATTGGGAGTTGGACTTGTATAGACTCAACTTCTCCCTTCTGACCCTTGTTACTAAAGAACCAAATGTTGTTTCTTTGGACAGGTTCAGACCCCTTGCTATGATTAATTGTAGTTTCAAGATTTTTGCTAAGTGTGCTGCTAATAAGCTTGGCCCAGTTTGCAATGACTTGATCTCCCCTAACCAAACTGCTTTTATTAAAGGCAGATTTATCCTAAAGAGTATTATAGCATCCCATGAGGTGGTGCATGCCGTAGCTAGCAACCACCTCCAGGGCTTCTGTTTCAAGCTCGATTATGAGAAAGCTTATGACATGGTGAATAGAGATTTCCTACTAGACATGCTTAGGAGAAGAGGCTTTGGTCCCAAATGGATGTACAAATTAGGCTATCTACTTCACAATGGTTCTGTTAGGGTCAGGATTAATGACACTAGTAGTGAGTTTTTTGTTGCTGGGAAAGGTGTGAGGCAGGGTGATCCTGCCCCCCCCCCCTTGCTTTTTTAATCTTTCAGCTGACGTATTCACTAGAATACTAGCCAAAGCAGCTAATCAGGGCATGATTGTTGGGGGTTTTCCTCCTTCTAACCCAACTGGGGTCATTAGCATGCAATATGCTGATGATACCCTTTTGTTTTTAGATAATAATTTAGAGCATGCTAGAAATTTAAAGTGGCTCATCTCATGTTTTGAGCAACTTTTTGGCATGAGGATCAACTTCCATAAGTGTGATCTGGTGCCTATTAACATAGATAGAGATGAGGCTACTAGTTTTGCTTAGTCCTTAGGCTGTAAACTTAGTACTTTTCCTATTAAGTATCTTGGCGCACCTCTGCATTATTCTAAAATAAGAAGAGAGGACCTCCAGCCCTTGGTAGACACTATTATTAAAAGAGCTGCTGGCTGGAGAGGGAGGCTGCTCTCTTTTTGTAAGAGGCTGGTTCTGGTCCAAGCTTGCCTAGCCATCATTCCTTCTTATCTTATGGGCTATATCAAATTCCCTAAGTGGGCTATTAAGCTCATTAACTCTCAACTAGCTCATTGCTTTTGGGATGATTATGAAGGGCATCACAAATATCACCTGGCTAGCTGGGGGGCCTTATCTATGAAGAAAGTGTATGGAGGGCTGGGGATCACTGACCTATCAGATATGAACTTATGTTTGCTTGCTTCCTGGGTCAGCAGATATAATAGAGATGAGGGTAAGATCTAGAAAAGCATAATTGATGCTAAGTACAATACCCAGTCCCCTAACATTTTTCACTTGTCCTTCTCTGGGTGCTTCACCTTTTTGGAAAGGTGTTCTTTGGGCTGCCCAAGCTACTAAGTTTGGATACTCCTGGAATGTTGGCGATGGTAAGAAAGTTAGGTTCTGGGAGGACCATTGGTTTGGATCTGCCCCCCTAGCTACTCTCTATTGGGACATATATAATATTGCCAATGATCATGATTGCACCTTAGATCAGGTGTGGGATGGTTCTAACCTCAAGATTACTTTTAGGCGATGTTTCTCTAGTGAGCTTCTTTCTCTTTGGCTTGATCTTTTAGAGATTGCTAAATCCATTACCTTTTCTGAGACTAATGACTCTCTTATTTGGAACCTTAATTCCGGCGGGGTTTACTCTGTTAAATCCTTATATAATGTAGTTAATTTTAGGGGACTGTTACCTAATAACACTCTTGCTGTGTGGAATATCAAGATCCCTGCCAGGATTCATATATTTCTTTGGTTGGTGGTCAACAACAAGATTTTGACCAGGGACAACTTGGGTAAAAGACAAAATGTCCCTGATATCTCTTGCCCATTTTGTTCGTGTGATGAATCTTGTCATCATTTGTTTTTTGGCTGTGTTGTTGCAACTGAATTCTGGAGAAACATATCTAATATTACTGGATACAGAGGGACAACCAACATGTTATCCTTTGCGGACTGCTGGTCTAGAGGAAACAAAATGAGTGCTACTAATATTGTGCATGCAGCTGGCCTTTGGGCCATCTGGAATACCAGAAATGATTTGGTTTTTAACCGCGCCAAATGGATTAATATACAGGTACTATGACGCAAGACTGCCTCATACGCTGCTCGTTGGGAACCGCTGTCTGTAGACCCTGTTAAAAAGCAAATCCAGGACATGGTGAGGGAGGTGGAGATCCTCATCAAAGATCCATTACCGCTAATGTGGCCGGATCCAGGCCGAGGAGGTGGATGTAGTTCTTCTGTCCAATGTTGAGCGTGTGGCGCTGCTGCTCGTAGCTAGCCAGAGGAGGTGGCTAGTTTTATTTTCCTAGTTCTAGTTGAGCCTGTCTTCCTTGTAATAGCTGAGCTACTAGTAGCATTTTTTTCCTTTTCTGTTTGTAGTTTGCTGTAGTCTTGGTGTTGTAGTTTCCTTCGATGTACTAGTATGATTTCTTTGCTCTGCAATGGAATCGGGGCTGGGCCCTCTTCTTCTAAAAAAACATTCATAAAAAAAATCATATTCATGCACTTTTAAAAAATTAACAAACTTTTTTTAACACACATAAACTTTTTTTCAAATACATGAATACATTCTAATTCACAAAAAATTTCCAAACTCACAGCAGGTCGCTAAACCCTAACAGAGAGGGTAACTCAACCTGTCCAAATCTTCATCCTCTAGATTTTATTTTAGGAAAATCTTCATCCTCTAATACCACTTGTCCGCTAGAACCCTGCTCCTACAGCAGGAAAGAGTCATAGTGGTCCGGCTCTCTAGTGGTCGCTCTGTGTGCGAGCTACCGGCAGCAGCCACACTTTCCGCCGGCCCATTAGCTCCTTTCCCAAATTGGGTTTTCTCTACTATTTTTGTATTTTTTCCATTTGTTTTTCTTTTCTATTTTTAATTTTCGTTTTTTCCTTTTATTTATATCTATTTTCATTTTGCTTATACTATTTTAATTTTATATTTCATTTCTTTTTTATTTTCCATTTTTTAAATCATGATTATTTTCCAAACTCACGAAGATTTTATTAATTTGTGATCATTTTTTTATAGATTATCAAACATTTCTAAAAAATTTGAACACTTTTTATGAAACTTGTGAAATTTTCTGAATTGACGAGCATGTTTTCGAACTGCTAACAATTTTTGAAATTCATGTATAATTTTTAGTTTTGACAAGCATTTTTAAAATGCATGAAATATTTCCTGTGTCGATAAAGTTTATTTAATTATTGAACACCGTTTGATCTCACACATTTTTTCAAATTCACAAACTTATATTGAATACATGATCATTTTCTAAAAATCATGAACATTTTTTATTTGCTGAACTTTTTTTCAAAGTTGTGAACATTTTTTAATCCTTGAACGTTTTGAACATTGTTTTAAAATTATCTATTTTATAAATTTGGAACTTTTTGAGATCCCAAATTATTTAAAGAAAAAAAGGAAAAAACAAAGAAGAAATAAGGGTGCCCTGCACATGGGCCGGCCCAAAAAGGGTGGGGGTCGGGGGGTTGCCTCTCAACCGACACAATGTGTCGCATGCTGGACGCACCGTTGGGATTTTATTATCATGTTCGGGCTTTCGGGTTTAGGAACCTATTTTTTTCGGCTTTTCAAGTTTTGCCGGATTTTCCATCGGTTTTGAAAGTAAAAAAATTCAAATAAAAAATTTGCGCGAAATGTGTTTTTTTGCTTCCGCGAGAGGCATAACTCTAGAAGGAGAAAAGATGTTTTTCTGCTTCCGCGTGAGACACAAATTTGCTTCTCATGCAGGCACACATTCTCTTCCATGAAGGCATTGTTGTGCCTCTCAGAAAGGTAAATAACGCGGGTTTTTTTAATGAGAGGCACAAACTTGCTTCTTGTGGAGGCACGGTTTTGCTTCCGCGCTCTTGGGAAGTAAAAAAATGCATTTTCTTTCTTCCATGAATAGCACAACTTTGCTTTCGGAGAGACGTTGTGCCTCTGGAATGGGCAAAGACTATGCTTCCAACTCATTTTTTTCTTCTCGTTTGTTTTGTGAAGAAAAGTTCGTCGAAACATGTTAACATGGATCTAGTTTTGAAAATCTCAGCGCGAGAAATCCAACAATGAAAACGATCCACAATTTGAACGCATAATTTAAAAGATAAAACGTTTTCAATAAACAGATTTATGAAAAAGTTGAAACTCACAGATTGTTTTTTTAGGGTTGTTAAACCTCACAGATTGCTGCGCCACTTGCCGCAAGTGGAAAGGTGGGAGCGACTTTTTTTTTAGGGAAAGGTGGAAGCGACGAGTCCTCCTCATTGGCGCCTTATGCGCCGCTTTTGCATGCTGGCGCTCACGTCCCAGCTCACATGGGCCGTCCCATTTAGCTGGATCGATCCCTTCTTCGATAGCTTGACAAACAGAAAAAAGGCCCGTTAGATTCAACAGACCCGTTGACCGTTCAACTTTTGACCAATTCGCAGTTGACTGTGTTGACTTTTCAAAAAAAATCATTAATTTTGAAAAAGAATTCCTCAATTTGAAAAAAGTTCATCAATTTTAGAAAAAGTTCATCAAATATTGGAAAAAAGTTCATGAAATTTGGAAAAAGTTCATCACTTTTCAAAAAAGTTGATCGATTTTGAAAAAAGTTCACCAATCTTGAAAAGAGTTCATCAGATTTAAAGAAAAGTTCATTGAATTTGAAAAAAAATCATCAAATTTGGAAAAAAGTTCACTATATTTGAAAAAAGTTCATCAAATTTGAATAAAAGTTCATTGAATTTAATAAAAGTTCATCGATTTTGAAGAAGGATTTCACGAATTTGGAAAAGTTCACGAACCTAGGAAGAAGAACAGGAAAAAAAGAAAAAAAACGAAAACAGAAGAATAAAAGAAAGAACAAAAGAGATAAAAATATGAAAGTTAGCATGTCTTGTTGGTGATGGCGGGGTGGGACGTCCCCGGTTCGATTCCTGCTACTAGCAGACTTTTTTGCAGTGTGATAACTACAGAGAGAAAAGCCAGATGGGCCGGCCCAGCGGTGGGGGGGTATGCGCCCGTTTGTAATTAGTACTGTAGCGGGCGCTTAAGGCGCCGAATAGGAACCAGCGGAAGCGACTACCCTTAAGTGATTTCGCCAAAGCGACTACCCTTAAGTGATTTCGCCATGGCCACTGCGACACATGCGTATCGGCCCTATACCTACTGCCCAGCCCAGCCCAGCACGGCCGCACCGCCGTACGAAGCCCAGATCAAACGGGATGGACGCCCCAGATGCACCGAGCCTACTCATAAAGCCACCATGAAGTCCCCACGCCCACGGCCTCCAGCCCTAGCGCCTCCGCTCCTCTCCACCGCCGCCACCCCGTCCCCGCATCCTCTCCCACGCGAAGACCGCCGCCGCCCGTCAAGATGGTACGGCGAGGATACATCGCGGCTTTTATCCCCTTCGATTTTTGTCCGAATGTTTGCTCGTTCGTTTGATCCGAGACTTGCGCATCTCTTGTGATCTAATCTGTCTGTTGTCTCGGTTGGGAATCGAACGGAGCAGGTGCTGCAGAACGACATCGACCTCCTCAACCCGCCGGCGGAGCTCGAGAAGCTCAAGCACAAGAAGAAGCGCCTCGTGCAGTCCCCCAACTCCTTCTTCATGGTACGTGCGCATCAGATCACGTAGGATCAATCTGGGGGTTCCCGTTCCTTTGACTGCTCTCCTGGCTCGGCCCCTAATTACGTGCTTGTCTTTGTGTTCCGTCCGTGCAGGATGTCAAGTGCCAGGGCTGCTTCAACATGTAAGAGCGTATGATCTTTTCCGCGCTTTAGTCTTCTTGTGTTCATAGTTAATAATATACTGCACAGTAACATTAAGATGGTGGATTGGATTCTTGACTTGGGCACTTGATGTAAAAAAGATGCTATCAATGATTTAGATTGCTCTGCTTTAGGAATGGCATAAAGGTTAGGTTTATGCACATAGAACTGCCTGCTATATGAGAAAATATGTAGATTTAGCACCCGGTGCATCTTGTACGACGTTGTGGTTCGTTGATGTTCGTCGAAGTTGGGTTAGTTTGCGTGCATTTATACAACATACAAACGTCACCTGATGGTTCAGCTCGAAATGTTGAGCTGATTGCTAGTTTCCATGATCATTCCTCCTCACCTCCCTGATTACCCATGCTGTTTGCCTGGCCCTGACTTGAATTATATCTACGTATCAACCAATTCCAGTTTATTCGTTATTACTGAAGCTTGCTCTTGTTCATTCACGTATCATATATCTGACTCTGTTGCATTGATCGCAGAACAACTGTGTTCAGCCACTCTCAGACCGTGGTGGTGTGCCCTGGCTGCCAGACGGTGCTCTGCCAACCCACCGGAGGAAAAGCGAGGCTCACCGAGGGATGCTCCTTCCGCCGGAAGGGCGACTAAGCTGCACGCCTGTTTATGGGAAAATGAAGCCCTGCTGAACCTTACTTTTCAAGTAACTAGTTATCCTGAATGTGTACTGGTCAAATTTTGTTAATTATGCTTGCCCGTTTGCCAGCCTGAACGTTGTACCAACGTGTTCTATGTCATGCACTTTTTGAGTGGCCTGTTGTTGGTGCTTCTGTTTGTCTGGCTGCCTGGTGATATCTAAGTTTGGTTCTTGTTATGTAGTAGTAATAGCCTGCTGCATTCTCTTGACAGTGTTCAGTGTTTGGTATATATGGCAAATCCGACCCCTCAAACTCGGCGGGCACGCCTTATATTTCATCTTGCATGCTCGCGTCCCTTGTATCCTAAACCTCAAAACCATGCAATTCATGCAATGGTATGTAAAATACATGATCATAGCCCAGTTCATCGGATTAGCTGGACAAAAAGTAACATGATTCATCGGAGCTCAACGGCGGACAGTGCATATCCATACTACAAACATAGATAAAATATAAATAGAGGGATGAAGGGTGGGGGAAATCATCATTTCCTTGCTGGCCCCTTTCCCTTTCGGTTGTTGGCGTGGAGCAGGCGGTCCTGCTCCTTGGCATGGCGAGCCGCCTTCGCTGCCGCCTCCTTTGTTGCCTCGTGCTCTGACAGTTGAATGGCGAGTCGGAGTGCCGCATTCTTGCGGTGGAGGCGCCATGCATATGTCTCCGCCGTCGTGAGTGTTGCCTCAGGATCGATCGATGCGCGGACATCGACTGGGATGCCGATGCCCTCGCCTGCTGCCTGCTCGTGCCTTTGACTCGGGCGTTCGAGTGCATGTTGGCCCTGCCGCGGGCACGAGGACCCGGCGGTGGCTGGGCACCAACCTCCGAAGCAGAGGGTGTTGGTGGTGGGCGGCGTACCTGGAGGAGCGGAGCAAAGTGGTTGGAGCTGCGCGCCTAGCGGTAAGGACCGGCGATGTCGACGGGCGTCGGGCACTGTCGAAGTGGATCTGCCGCTGTCGGATCCGCCTTGGTCGACGACCGAATGCCTCAATGCAATGCGGAGGGCGACCTCCTTCACATCGTCGGGGTCCTCTTTGCGCAATAGGCTAGACCAGTCGGAGCCTGAGTCCCCACCGGAGGCAGCTGCTTCGGTCGACGGCGATATTTGTGGGGCAGGCATGGGCCAGGCCGGGCCAAGTCGACGTGGCGGGCGCGTTCGGACCGCCTCATATTTGGGCTGGATATGAGGGGTGTCGGTCACTCCGGGCGTTTGAGGGCGGTTTGAGAGGCCTGATTGGATCCAAATTTCATGACCGGTCAGTGACCGGACGGCCTGCCAGGGCGTTTAAAACAGATTTGAGGGGTCCGATTATAGATGCTCTCATATCCTATGTCTGGGCCATATATATTCTCATCTATCTGTCCATCACCTAGAAGGTGCCATAACTTTCTTCCATCTTCATGTGGCTTTTCTACATGCACACCCGGCTGAACTCCTCGCCGCGATTGTGCCATCCCACAGTAATGCATCGTGGCTCAACTTACTCACAGGCTAATAGCCGCAACGTAAACTACGTTTCTGGCTAATGTCCCTATTCATTGAGGTATGTCTACCAACAAATGGCCAGGACCATAGGTCATGGACATTGAGATGTCAAGCCGATGGATGTAGCGTATCCAGCTGCAAACATGGAGAGTTGGAGAGGTATCTCTATGCCCTCTCGAGTGATCAGATCAGGAAGAACATGGTCGTGCAAGGTTAAGAGTTAACCTCATCAGGGAGCTGATTCACATCTCGAGTAGCGAGGAGGAAGCCACCAAACATAGTGTGCAAGTTCTCGTCTTGGGCTTTGACAAAGTGGCGAGGGGATTTTACATGTGACACATTGAGGGCTCCTTTGATTCAAAGGAATTGCATAGGATTTTTGAAGGCTTTGGACCCTTAGGAATTTTTCCTGTGATGCTTGTTTGATTCGTAGGATTGGCATCCTTAGAAATTTTTCCATAGGATCCATTTCTAGTACATTTTGGAGGAAAATTTCCATCCACTCAAACCTTTTTGTAGAATTCCTTTGTTTTTCCTGCGCTATCAAACATTCTTTCAAATCCTATAGAATAATAGAACATGCCATCCTATTCCTGCATTTTTCCTATTCCTTCATTTTGACAATCCTGCGAATCAAAGAGGCCCTGAGAGGTTTGTCTGAATGATTTTGTAGGGGCTTGGGAACTGGCACCTCTTGCTAGAGGTCGTTACCAGTTATTGGGTGAGGAGTTTGAGTTAGCCTGGCGCGACTTGATGAACTTGGCGCCAGAGCAGCAACCCATTGGCGCAAGTATGGAGTTGGTCTGCTATCAGGTTGAGTAAGAATTACTCAGATTCTCGAACTGTTCCGGGGTGGCCCAAACCCCGACAGTTCCAACAGAGGATCGTCATTCCTCCTGACGGGCGCTCTCATTCGCGCCCGCCAGTTCCCCGGTAGCCCCTACACCGGTAGCTTCCTTACCACCTGGCTCTCCTACAAATCTCCCATCCTCTTCCCTCTCAGCCGCTCTCTGTTTCTTATACATGTCCGAGATTACATCAGTTCTGCTATCTGTATCTAAACTGGGTGCAACCATGTTGCATGTGGTCCTTTTACCAAGCACCGATTCCTTCTCCCCTGAATCTTTTCATCCCTTGAGCTGACCGATGTACCTTTTTATCTTGGCCTTGAACTCTATTGTCTGAGTCTTCGCTGGGCTGCTGATCTGGGAGGCTGGCACCCCCTCCTGGGCAGCCGAGTCCCCCACCTTGGCTACTTCACCCGAGGCCTACACCTTCCCTGTTACGACTTCCATCGCTGCTGGGGAGGAGGCAGTAGCGTCAGGAGTGGCCTTGACAGCATCCGGTCCGAACCCTGGAGGGTAAGGAGGGGTCACTGCATCCTTGATGTTGTGTGCAAGCGGGGTTTTGTCAATGTCGGCCCCCGCCCCAGTACCCGGCGGTGTTGATGGTGAAGTGCCTGCGCCACCCAAGGCTATGGTTGGTGTAGAAGCCGTGGGCAGCACAGGTTTTGTCGTGGCCGTCATAGTATTTTCGCCGATGCACGTCTTCCTTGTACCTTTCTGGCCCGGCTCGTCGCTCACTCTAAGCGCGCTGACCGCGGCGATAGCCGCTTGTACAGCCGGATCCAGCAACACGTCATCAGGGATATCCCTGCATCTTACCATGTCCTGTGATCGAGCATGCACCGCCTTCTTGTCTCTGCCTAGCTTCTCCCAGGCTAACTTCGCCGGGGCTGTCCATGCCACCCCGTCCAACTCAGAGCCAAAGTGCAAGAAACGCCTGGCACTGCAAGCGTCCGGAGCCACAAAGCCTCCCTTGTTCTTGCTTGATTTGTAGGGCGACGCCCTCATCGCGCCTGTGAGCCTTACTGCTTGATCATCCGTCGGCAGCCTGCAATCCCTTTCCCCATGACCTATATGCCCACAATACATACAGAAACGCGGGGCTCTCTCGTACTTGACCTCTAGGTCCATCTTCTTATCCACACCTAACTCTCTAGGACTGATCTCACGCAGGAGAGGGGTGTTTACATCATGTTCAACTCTTACACGAAGAAACTCCGAGAAAATATTCCCAAACTTATCAGTATCTACCCTCAGAACTTTCCCTAAGAGACCGCCCAGCATCCATCCGATCTCTTCCGACAGCATGAGCGGTGGTACATCATAGATGCGAGCCCAGATTGGCATGACATTCACCAGCACGTCCGCAGCCTTGCCCTGTCCATCAAAAGGAACAATGAGGAATGCATCCTTACGGTGTGTCCATGGGCCGTTCTCCAGGACGTGCCGACGATCGCCCTCACGCTCGAATTCGAGCATGAAGCGATTGTTGCGGAGGGGTGTGTAGTCGAGCCGTCCACGCAGCCCCCACTTGCTCTTCAGTTCACCAAACAACCCCGCCGTGCTGAAGGGAAGCACGGAGAAGTACCCCACTGCGAGCCAGCGGGTACTCATGGCAGCCCTTGCCCTTGTCAGGTCGAGCTCGATTGTTGCAGCGCCACGCCGCTCCACAAGAGCCGCTATCCCCCCTGGTTGGGGAGTCGGCAGGGCGCCGCCACCCCGTCCACCCTGCGAGGAGGATCCTCGCTCCAATCTCTTGCCACCGCGCTCGCCGCCGTTTGAGGCGACGACCTCCAGCTTGTTCTCTGCGGCCGGCTGCTTCATCTTATTATCAGTGGTGTTCTCCATATCGTGCGTAATGGGAATTGTGGTATGTTCTTGTGATTGCAGTATGGTAGCTCCCTTTCCTCTTCCGATACTTATATACTCGTGGTCATGGCTCTTGCAAGGCATGGGATCCCTCATATTTGGTGCAGACCTCGCATATATGTCAGGTGGATCCCCAGTTTGGGATAGAGTGATACGCTCCTGAATTATCAACAATATGGTACCTCCATAATCCCCCACACAACCCCTACTAATTCTTTCCTCAGATTCTTGATCTTCTTCCTTTCTTTTCCTCATGCCATGATCCGTCAGATTCACACTCTGTTCCTTATCTCTTCTCTGTATAGACACTGAAACCATATCCTTGCAAATCATTCCTTTCCTTTGAGCACCCTCATTCTTCCCTGCTATGCTTGATTCCGCCCAGTCAACTGGGGATTCGCAAACCTGCGGGACAGTAGCAACTTCCGAAGAATACTCATTAGGTGGGATTGCTTGACATACCAGATTTCGTCCCCTTTGGAGGCTCCAATCCAATCCGCCATTATCGGGTTGTGTTCTTGATATGCTCTCTTCCATGGATCTGCGGAATCGATTCATCCCTTCGCGCACACGCCCCAATATTTCATTTGATCCTTTACCTCCACATCCCTTCGATCCTACCGGGAATTCCGCCACCGCCTTCTTCCGATGAACCAGCAAGCGGATCGCTACTCCCATCTTCTTCCGGATCTCGTGGAGACCCAGCGGGTCTTCCTCGACGAGCTCGCGGTGCCGTGGGGATGTAGGCTCCCACTCTCTCTGGGTTGGGGGGGCGGCGTAGGCCTCCGGCGAGGGTGGGGTTGCGCCGGCGGTCAATCGCCAGGCGGTCGCCTCCTGAGGGGTGGGGGCGTGATTTTCGGGACACATTCTATTTTCGGGACACATACCGCCCCACTGTCGTGTTCATCTCAGAGACGCGGCAGTGCGAAGAGAGCATGAAAAGAATAAGAGAAAGAATAGGCCTCAAACATTGTATCACCCATGATGGGTTGGGCAAAGGTGCCGGCATCGCCCTGTTTTGGGACGACAGTATTGAAATAAATTTGCTCTCTTATGGACCGCGATACATTGATGTTCATGTGCGTAATGATCCAAATGGCCCTGTGTGAAGAGGTACCTTCGTTTATGGTGAGCCAAGAGCCCACCAGAGACACCATATGTGGAGTTTGCTGAAAAGAATCAAAGATAGGTCAGTAGAACCATGGATGGTGATGGGGGATTTCAATGAAACCATGTGGCAGGGAGAACATTTCTCTGCTGCCAAAAGGTCTGAAAGGAACATGAGCAACTTCATAGAGGTGCTGGGGTGGTGTGACCTGCATGATCTTGGGTTCAAAGGCCCGGAGTGGACCTTTGACAACAAACAGAGTGGTAGGAAGAAGGTTAGAGCGAGACTGGACAGAGGCGTGGCATCACCTAGCTGGTATGATATATTTCCCCAAGCTCAGATCCAACACATAGTCACTTCAAGGTCAGATCACTTTCCCCTACTGCTCACTCTTGTGGAGGAACAATCTATGAACAAGAAGAAAAGTTTCAGGTATGAAATGATGTGGGAAAGAGTTCATTCCTTGGAGCCTATAGTCCGGGAGGCATGGGGTGTTAAAGGAGCGGCCACCAACCTATCCGATGTCGCACAGAAGCTTAAAGATGTCCAAAGCTCGCTAACAGCCTGGGCCAGGAAGGACTTTGGTTCTGTGACCTCGAGTATTAGAAGGAAGAGACAACGCCTGAAGGTTTTAATGGAGCCCCCGAATCTTGGAGAGAACGAGCCTCAAATCAAGAAATTGAACGAGGAAATTGATGAGCTACTAGTCAGGGAGGAGGTAATGTGGAGACAGCATTCGCGGGCTACATGGATCAGAGAAGGTGATCAGAACACACGGTATTTTCACCAAAAAGCAACCTGGAGACAGAAAAAGAACTTAATCAAAAAGTTAAGGAATAATGCGGGAATTTGGGTTGAGAAAAAGGAGGTGTTGAACACCACGGCTACAGAGTTCTTCAAAGAGCTGTACACAAAGGAAAAAGATGTGGCTCCGTTCGAGTTAATTGATCTTCTGCCAAGTACAGTAACAGAGGCAATGAACAGTAGTCTGATAAAGGAGTTTACAGAGAAGAAGATTGGAGACGCCCTCTTCCAGATCGGCCCTCTAAAAGCGCCAGGACCAGATGGCTTCCCGGCTCGCTTTTTTCAACGAAACTGGGAGACTTTGAAGAAGGATGTGATTGCGGCAGTGCAAAAAAATTTCATGAATGGGATCATGCCTGAAGGTATAAATGACACATCCATTGTTCTGATCCCTAAAGGCAAGAATCCGCAGAGTATGAAAGATTTCCGCCCAATAAGTCTATGCAACGTCATTTATAAGGTGATTTCTAAATGCTTGGTAAACCGCTTGAGGCCTCTGTTGGACGACTTAATATTAGAAACACAGAGTGCTTTCATCCCAGGGAGGATGATCACTGATAACGCTATCATAGCTTTTGAATGTTTTCATAAGATTCAGCATAGTAAGAACCCACATAATACGCATTGTGCGTATAAGTTGGACCTAGCCAAAGCATATCACAGAGTGGATTGGGACTTCCTTGAAGGTGCAATGGAGAAGATGGGTTTCCACTCACTCTGGATTAGTTGGGTAATGAGTTGTGTTAAATCTGTCCGCTTCTCGGTAAAACTGAATGGAGAAGTGTTGGAGTCGTTTATGCCCTCCAGAGGCCTCAGGCAAGGGGATCCGCTTAGCCCTTATTTATTCCTCTTTGTTGCAGATGGTCTTGCTACAATATTCAATAGAGAGGTCCAGGGTGGGAATATTTCACCTGTTAAGGTGGCCCGGAGTAGCCCGGGGATCTCGAATCTACTGTTTGCGGATGACAGTTTGGTGTTTTTTAAGGCCTCATGCGACCAAGCCAGGGCAGTCAAGAAAGCTCTCACTCTGTTCCAAAAATGCACGGGTCAACTATTGAGTAGTAGCAAATGCTCGATCCTTTTCAGTGAACATTGCCCGAGCAGTTTGCAGAATGAGATTAAGGACATTCTCGCTTGCGAAACAGCTACCTTTGAAAGTAAGTACTTGGGGCTCCCAACACCAGAAGGAAGGATGAAGGAGTCGAATTTTCAACCCATCATGGATAGATTTCTGAAGAGGTGTAATGAAGGGTTTCGAAGGCACATGTCTTTCGCTGCTAAGGAGGTGCATGTTAAATCGATAGTACAAGCACTACCCACTTTCGCTATGGGGGTGTTTAAATTCTCAGTGGGTTTCTGTGAGAAGTACGAGAGACTCATCAGAGAATTCTGGTGGGGGGAAGAGGAAGGGCAGAGAAAAGTCCATTGGATGGCTTGGGATCGTATGATAAAACCAAAGAGAGCGGGAGGTATAGGTTTCCGGGACATGCAAATTTTCAATCAAGCTCTCCTTGCGAGACAGAGCTGGCGCCTCCTTAAAAAACCGAACAGTTTGTGCGCGAGAGTCCTAAAATCGAAATACTACCCAAAGGGTGAGCTTCTTGACACTGTGTTTGCTTCAGATGCTTCCCAAGCGTGGAGGGGTATAGAGCATGGCCTTGAGCTTCTGAAAAAGGGCCTAATATGGAGAGTGGGCAATGGAAAGAGAATCCAAATCCAGAGGGACCAATGGGTGCCCAGGAAAAGTGGACTAAAGATCACGGTCTTCAAGAGGCGATCAAGTTTAAGATGGGTGAACCAACTCATAAACCAGGAAGCAATGAATGGGACAAGAACTTAATCTATCAAATGTTCCACAGCTATGATGCAGAAGAAATATGTAAAGTTAAAATTCCTGTAAAAGAAGTGGATGACTGTGTAGCATGGCATGTGGAGAAATCTGGCATTTTCTCCGTCCGTAGTGCGTATAAGCTTGGTGCAAACCTCAAGCAGCAAGGTAGCGCGAGGGCATCTTCTTCTGTAAATGAGGCGGATAACAGAAGCATTTGGGATCTTATTTGGAAAGCAAAGGTCCCTGAAAAGATAAGAATCTTTGCTTGGAGAGTGGCCACCAAAACCCTCCCCACAAAAGAAAATAAGTGGAAGAGAACACTCGAGCTGGACAAGATCTGCAATATTTGTGGGAGAGAAACGGAAGATGAATATCATGCAGTTATAAACTGCACAAAAGCCAGAGCGCTGAGAGAGGAAATGAGGAGACAATGGGAGCTACCAACTGAAGATCAATTTCACTACACAGGCATTGACTGGTTACATAACCTACTGTGCAACGGCAATGCTGAGGCACAGAGGGAAATACTGCTGCTGATATGGCGAGCATGGTGGCTCCGTGAAGACTGCGTTCATGCAAAGGGCAATGCCACTATCAGCCAATCTGCTCAATTCCTTTCTAAATACGCAGAAGAAATCAGGTTTGGTGGAGTAGAGCTCACGGAATGTAAGGATGTTCCCGACCTAGTCGGCCGACGGGACTCTCCAGGAGATGTGCGACGTGCAGAAATAAAGAGAGGAAAACAAATTAGGGATTTGGGCCAGTGCAACGGCCAGTGGGTCAGAGTTGTAGACGCAAATCATGCAGGCAATTTAGTTATGGCGTTGAACGACTCCACGCATACAGCTAAGAGGAAGTGGGATCCGCCCCCTGAGGGCATCTGGAAATTGAACACAGATGCAGCGTTCCTGTCGTCAAATGGGGACACAGCTGCGGGATTTATTGCCAGAACGCACCTGGGGATAGTCGCCATTGCGGGTGGGCAGCATCTACAACCATGCAATAATTCAGAGGAAGCCGAGATCACTGCTATTTTGCATGGGCTGTCAGCCCTAAGTGCATACTACAGGGGACCAGTTTGGGTTGAATCGGACTGTGCATCCGTCATAGCGATACTGAACAATAAGGAGAGTAATCAGACTGCGCTCTTTCCCCTGGTCACGGATGTTTGGCATTTCAAAACAGTGTTCGAAGAGGTGCTTTTCATTGCCGTGAAAAGACCCAGCAATAGGATGGCTCATGAGCTAGCTGCTCTTGTCAGAAGACAGGGAAACTATCTATCTACCGGAGAGGTTCCCCCGATCCTCAGAAGCATCCTCATGGAGGATAGTAACAGTATCCACTCTGTCGTTTAAGATGTGGTTGGGTTGATTCTCAAAAAAAAAATTACTCAGATTATTCCCTATGTCCTAGTCACCATGAGCCTGTGGGGTCACACACTTGAAGATATTCTACAACCCTTGGATAAGGTTCAGTGGATTACAGGAATTGAAATCCACTTGGGCCTCAAGAGTTGAGCCCACATAGGGGTAGCTATATAAAAGGTGGAGTGCACCAGATTTTTTTTCTTTCAAAATGGGAGTTGTCTTGCATTCATTAAGAAGAAAAGAGTCGCTCGGTTAATTGGAGAAAACCGAGCGAAAACCAGATTGCCCATTAGTTATGAAAAACCGGGCGAAAAAACATCAGAACCGCTGAGCGACACACGTAAGAAACCGCACGCACACCACTCCAAAGAAGGTCTTGGTGAGACAACATGCATGCGTCATCATCGTCACTCCTCCTCTAGAGGTGTCATTGCCATCCCTACACAAACGACTCCGATTTCGCCGTAGGCGATCGTCGACTCAACCCACACTGTAGCGGACTCGTGAAGCTGCATGAAGATTTGTGCCAAGACTCAGACACCTGCGGCAAGACAACGCAACTCCGACTTTGACGGAGAACTCTGAAGGACAAAACCAAGCACACCAGGCGCCACGGAAGATCACCGAGCGGGCCACCTGCAGCCAGTCATCGTATACCACAGGCCCCGCCGCCGCAGTTTCGACTCTACAACAACAAACAAACAAACAAACCGAGGTAATACCATGGACACGCCGGGGAGAAGAGTCGACTACCTCAACCATTGTCACATCGCCGACAACGCTCCGACCATCATCATTGCAGATTAAGGCACGCGAGAGATAACCAGTTTTGGTGATCCACTTTAGGGTTTGGAGAAACCCTCCAGGTGTTGTCGGCATCTCCTTTCTTCGTCCAGCGTTTCCAACTTAGCTTCTAGTGCGTCAGTGCACTCGAATAGAATACCACAAGGGTTCAAGGCTTAGGAGGTGGGTTCTGAAGATTTCGTCGTTACCCTGTGAAGAGCAAATGCTTGTCTCGCACACACTTTGTTTGATCGAGGAGTGTCATGTAAATGCCTACTTTCAAGTTGATCGTCATTGGTGGCGAAAAAATAGTCCACACTTGATGTTCGAGCCATCTTTAATTTCTTATATCGATATAAGACCGATTCCTTGAGGAAACATTTCATGTTTTTCTTGACTAATTATGAGTGACTAGTGATGTCTGATTGCGGAGCAGTTAATCTTACTCAAGGCCCTACTTAGTCCTACCAAACCTATAATTGGCAAATCATCAAGGTCAAGTGAAGCAACCAACTATGGTCAAACAAGTGAATGGAGGAAAAAGACTAAGCCAAAGAAATAGTTAATGGAAAAGAGGCCCAAGTCAATAAGGAATCCCAAGAAAAGAAACCCACCATGGTGGAATAGATGAGAGGGATTAGTCCACCATGAGCTATGAACTCACCCTCTCTCCTAGTCCATCATGGAATTATGGATCAAAGATTACTTCCATTGCCCATCCCACCCGTGATTTCATTATCGTTGTGCACAGATCATTGTAGCTCTACCAAGGCAAGAACTAATGATATGTATTGCCATAAGATGGTGCCAAGTGCTATACTAATGTTTTTATTAGTGAATTCAGTGAAGCTATTATTCCAAGCATTGGTATCAGCTGGTATTGTTGCCCGGACAGAGCTACCAATGCCAATAAATCTTTCACCTTTTAATTAGTTATGTACAAAGAATCATATAGAAGATGAGGAATGAAATTTCATGTGGCTGCCATTGATAGAAACGGAGGATGTAGTTTTCACGGCAAAGTGGGACAAAGCGAAGGCAGAGCGAGGGGTTAACAAAGAAAATGGCAGGAAGGAAGAATATGTTTTGTATGGTCGTGTTAACATATCTTCTATTTTGACACAAATAAGGCTATTTTTTGCATTTTAATTGTCAGAGCTAAAGGCAGAGCCTACATGCCTACATGTGTGGTAGCTACATAAGCCCTGTGGTAACCTTAGTCTATATAAACCTTGTACTAGGTATGTAACTCATTCACCACTTGAATGAAATCACACGAAGAGAACTACAACTCCCATACTCGTTCAAAGAACTCTAAGATCAAGTTCTAGGAGTCTCGTATGATTTGGCCCAGTGTTGACGAAAAGAAAATTTGGAGAGAGTGCCGAGGAGTCCCATACGACTCGGGCCGATAACTAAATATCCCTCGTCGCCTTTTAACATAGGACTAACCCGCACTCTGTTGAGTATATTGAACCTATAATTTTTTTTTGAAATATTAATATACCATTGTGTGCGTGGAAACAAGAATAAGAAAATATAACAAAAAAACCACCAACATGTCCCTAAATTAAACTGTGGTAACCAGCATGTGAGAGTGCTTACAAATACAAATACAAAACTACTCCGTCAATGTATCTAGAACATTCACAGCTAAACAAATCTAAGACAAGTAATTTATGACAGAGGTAATATATTCGATGAATTGTGTAACTATCTGACACGCTGACAGCAGCCCCCGACAGCAGATGCACATGAAGATGCGGATACTTAACATTATAGCCGCAAGCAGCAGGGCTGCTAACCATACGATACGAGAGTGTGAGAGCAATTGTTTACCATCTCCTGGTAAACAAACGCATGAGACGAGGGCCTGAGCCAAAACCCACAAGTCCATGCCCTGTACCGCACGCACACACCGAGGAAAACAACTCCGGAGATGAGACGGCGGATGGGCGTCGGTAACCGCGACCGCATCCGAGAGAGACGCCGGGCCAAGGACGAGGGAGCACATCGTCAAAGGGACCCTAGCTCCTTTTACTATTAATCGCGCCTGCACTGCGCCGGAGGTCCGCCCGCCGCGGCACACCGTCTTTGTGTCTTTCGCTAGATTTAGGGTTGGTTTCTCCGTGCTTTTACAGGCCGGAGGGGTAGAATCTTTCTTTTCTTCCTTTCACCCCTTTCACCCCTTTGCGTTCTACACTGCTCCCGCGTGTG
This sequence comes from Triticum aestivum, assembly GCF_018294505.1. Lineage (NCBI taxonomy): Eukaryota > Viridiplantae > Streptophyta > Magnoliopsida > Poales > Poaceae > Triticum > Triticum aestivum. Next base: position 562,942,296 of record NC_057804.1, read on the forward strand.
CAGCATATACGCATACTCTAGGGTTGAACGCATGATGATCTTCTAGAAAGAAGAGGCATCCAACCGCATCCATGTTTTTTTTTTTAAAACAAGGCAAAATATTTACCATTTTCATTGAATAAGAAGGAGTATTAGGGGTCTTGGCCAAAGGCCAAATACAACGGATGGGCCATGATTGTGTTGAGCGTGGTAGCTTCGGCGGGTTCCTTTTTCTTAATAGTAGTAAAAAAAAGAGCAGAGGATTCATCTCCCTCCCGCATCGACATCTCGTTTAATGCTAATTTCTGCTACTTCTTGGGCACAATCATTTGTGCGATCGTGTCGCTCTTGAGTTGTTCCTCGAGCTCCAACTATACCGCTTGCACGCCTACATGCTTGCCTCTGCGTCCTGGGTCAATAATTCCGCTTAATTATTTGGTCCACCCTGTGGTTTTCAGGATATTGCTCTGTCGCCTGTCGGTCATAGAGGCCGTCTGGCACCGACCTCTGGCAAAGATCATCAGCAAGGATCAGTGGGCGTCCAGTGTCTTTAAGACTGAGACACCATTCACATTTGTTCAGTCACGAATCTGTCATGTTGATTTCTTTTTACCATGTTTCCTGCCATTTGCTTTTGTTTTTCACCGATGGAACCATTTTTACTACACCCTCCATAGAAGAATACTCCCTCCGTTCCTAAAATATGTCCATATGCATCCGTATGTAGTCCATAGTGGAATGTCTAAAAAGAACTATATTTAGGAACGGAGGGAGTATAAGATCTAAACGACTGTACATTTCTTTACGGAGGGAGTGCATGCCAATAAAATTTCCTTCAGATTTCAGGCTCTTGAAGCACAAGATCACCAGCAAAACACGAGTCAACAAGAACAAAGAGAGACTGATCAGCACCATATTCATGCTCACCGCATGCACAATTTAAAGTGAGTATTTCAAAAGGAAGGATACAACATCTCGTCTTCTTCAAGAAAGATGACACAGCCCATGCATACCCGCAAAATAATGCATCAAATCTTCTGCCTCTACTCCCCCTGCACTCCATTCCAGGACCAGCCCCGGTTACCAGCTGGTCGCTTTTGAACAATTCATGGAGATGCAGAGTGGGTCACGAATCCTAATCTGAATCACAATACTAGAAATGGCAAATGGCCTTCTAAACCCTCCAGCCACATTCAGACATTCTACATCCAGTCGGTAGTACTTTACAGTTGAACTCTCATCTCCACACCACTTCATCTGTCCTTGACCGGTCACGCACAAAGGCCGCACCGTCTTTAAATTAGCCTAGTCGAAGGAACCGCCTATGTACCGGGAGAACATACCGCTTCGACCGCCACCCTCTTCATCACGTTAGGGCAGGGATCTCCACCGAAGTTGTCGGGGGAGATGGCGACGGCGCATCTTTGCTTCCCAATGCATTTCTGTTCAAATCAGCACAAGAAACATCAGCAAGTAGCATAACAATGTGAACATGGGCATTCTGTAGCATTCCGGTAAAGAAAATTCAAGCGGTCTAAAACTATCAAAAGAAATTAACTGACCTCAAGAACAGTCTGTGACTTGGTTGAATGACACTCCCCTTGCTCGAAACTTCCGCAAGTCCCAGAGGGCGTCCCGAAGCTTGCAAACTTGATGGCAGAAATAGACTGCCCAGGTGCGCATCTTAGATGCACCTTCGACCTGCGTAACTCAGGCTTAGCTTCCCCTGAGCTCTCGGTCTGCCAGTTCTTGATACTTGGATGAAACTCTGATACATCAGCACAGACACTTGAGACTGATCTCTTCACAAGCGAAATCTTCGAAGTATCCCCTCCAAGTTCCTCGAAAACAACTAGCAGATTTCTAGATGGTTGCAACCAGGATTTTGGCACATGATACCTGAATATAACAGTTTGAACTATTTAGTCAATGCAGTAGCAACAACACTTTACTAACAAGGGCAAAAACCAAACAATAATTGGAAGTGAATGCTCCAGTTCTAATGGTGAAAGGAAGACAAGTACCAAGCAGTATGATTTTGAATACTAAAAAAAGATGAGGCAGCAGGCTGATTATCTCTAATTCAAATGTTGTGGTAAATGGTCTTACCAACGTTGTGTCGGCTGACCGCAACCTGCTTGACATTTGGTTGCCCGGAATGACCCAGTGTAACTGTAATCTTTGCAGTCCCCAGTTGCATATGCTAATGAGTACCGTCCAATGCTTTGTCCATTTATCCAGATTTGTCCCTTACCCATGCTACCCATATCCAGAGCCAGAGGTTCATCACCGCTTGGAGTATCAAAGTATGCCTATTAAAACAAGCAGTTGTAAGAGTGGGATTGAAAATATTAAACCCCTAAAGGGTTCCTATCATAGATTGATTTTTTTTCCTTACCCTATACCATGCCAATGGCATTTGGTTTTGTGCTATCAATGATCCTTGCATCCATTCAACTGAACTTGCACCTTCTAAGGAGTTCAGGTTCATTTGTTCACCTTTCAGACCAACCTAGAATGGATAAAGGTACATTTATTTACCTTCTTTCTAACTTAAAACATAAATTAGTCAACAAAGAAGTTACTAGATGCTGCACTCACCTGATAGGTCCATGTCTGCCAGGTCAGATCTCGCGAACCTTCGTCCAAACCATGAAGCACAACAGGACCATTGACACCAGTATTCCATGTCTCGTAATGAACCCCGATATTCTACAGGGACAAGAATAGTTCAGTCATATATATGCAAGATTATTAGCTGTAAGTTTATAAATTCATGCAGCGATGAGGGAACGAACCGGTAGCCCACAAGCAACACTCAGCAGTGATATTTTGTTAGTACCGGCACGAAGGTTAACATTGCCCTTGTATGAGATTCTTTTATCTTCCCTGGTTCCAGAAGCAGAGCCTACACCAGAACAAAAATTATTTTATTCACTATTCAGTTTCCACAGTGCTGGTGTTGTATAGACAAGAGAGCAGTTTCAAGTGGAAAACCTTGTAGCTGTCCATTGATAAAGATATGCAAGGCATGGCCAGCAGACTGCACAGAGAGAGACAAAGGCTTGCCACCTTGTAGAAACTTCTCAGAGGGGCTTACATCCACACTGCAATAATCATTTTAAGCATATTATGTTTCAGCATGAAAGGATGCAGAGGCCAGGGGTAATCCTCCTTTTCTAAAACAAAAAGCATGAAAGACATGTCCCTCGTTTTTTCATAAACAGAAAACCGAAGGAAAGTTGTACAAACAGATGAAACTCCACCTGTAACTTATTCGTGTGGCAATTACCTGGTCATGTACCAAAGATAATCACTGGTGTCTCTTGTGACGTTAAGCTGTTCCAGTAGACCAGTTGTGGTGAGCAACGGAGCAGCTGCCAGTGAACCAACCTCCTCATCATACCTCTCCCACATCATTGAAGAGGCCCCATCGGACCACATTTGCATTTGAGATGTCTGAACACCAACCTGTGGAGATAATAACAGTTTGGACCAGCTAAACAAACTCCTCATATAATGGATTGAAATAATAAGACGTGAGAACGACATAATACCATCCGCATAAGCACAAGTGAAACTTACCGTTGCAGTGTTATAAACAACTGTTTTGCAATCAGGAAGGATGCTGATTGACCAAGGTGGAAGACTATAATGCTCATTGTCGAAGACAACTTTTGCATGAGAGTTAGAATTATAGTTTGCGAGAAAAGCTGCACAACCAGATGGAGATCGGTAGACATGGGCCTGAATTACAGGTTGTAGATGTAAGTGACAGATCAAGCCATATAAGATATATGCACTTCAGTGATGGGAAAAGGTAATCAATACAAACCTCTTGCATGCTTCCAAGGGAAGTCACAGTTGGATCAACAGAAACCAAGGCCGGCTCACATAACTTAATAGCTCTATGAAGTTCTTTAAGATGTCCATACTTTGGTTCTCTTGCAAGTCCTGGTTAGTAACAAAGCAGAGTTTGGGTAAGAATTATCTAGCCCATTTAGCAAAACTTCAATTCTTTATATGTCAAAAGTCACCACTATGTTCAAAATAGACAAATAATAGATACAGATAGTGATCATACTGACAGCAAAACTCTGTAATTCTAAACTTACCATATTCATCAAGTGGAGCGTCATAATCATAGCTTGTGGTGATGAAGGGACCTCCAGCGGTGCGCCCAAAATTTGTTCCACCATGATACTTTGTTCAGAAAAAAAAACATGAATATCACCCCGCAGAAAGCTTCAAGAAAACTTGCTAATGGTAATAAGAATATCTACAACTTATTTTCTGTCATACCATGTAGTAGTTGATAAAAGAACCACCCTTCTGCACGAAGCGAGCAACAGCAAATGAAAGATCTTCAGCTGGTCGTTTACGGATGGTCCCACCAAATTCGGTAAACCTACATTATTGTTCATATTAATGCAATTGTACAGAATACGAATGATGAACATGTGAACTGCATCAATGAAAAATGTAGCTGTATAATTTTCGCAGTAGATTGGATATTTCCCTCGAGAGAGAACTTACCAACCAGTCCAAGCTTCAGTCCACATCGTAGGCTTTGAAGGCGTGTTCGGTGTAAATGCATCACAGTAGAAACCATTGCATGCGTTTATCTGTACAAAGGACAAGTTAAATGTAATTTGAACTACTAGTTCGACAAGATGTAGCATACAAACTGATTTGAATTAATTGATTATAGTTGTAAAACGAGTGTACTATATTCTGTATACAAACTGGAACCAGATATTTTAGAAACCTAAAACACTAAATGGAATGCCTTATGGACATAACCTGCAGTGAGCTCACAGAAATATGCATCAGCATGCTGTGTACCCTTGTTACAACTTGCAAGACCAAAAAAAAAACTAATACCCTTAAAAATCTAAGAGGCCAGATAATCATCAGTTTGCTACATTTGTGCCATGATCTTTTTAATTCGACATGGGACAAGATTAACATACCACTGGATCTGGTGCATCTTCCTGCTTGCACATCACCCACGGCACACCGGTGTCCAATCCGACGGCCATCTTTGCCGCCCAGTCACTGTATGACTTGCCAGCAGCCCCAAACTCTTTCTCTTCTGGCCCATACTCATTCTCAATCTGCACTCCAAATAACAACAAGCAACACCATGAGCAACCAGGGAAAAATACGCAGATTAAGACAAACCATGTTGAGAAATGCTGAATCACTAATTTCAAGCAAGAATAGAAGGCAACAATAAGCAGAGCGCTTGCAACAAATGAATGAGCAGTTTCGCGTGTCATGGAAGAAAATTTATTTATTTCAGCGTTATGTACAATGGCAAGTTGGCAACTATCTCAACATGCAGTAAGCAGCCATGTCATGTCAAACATTTGCATTTAGCTCGAAAAGAGTATGTGCACTTGCCTGAGAAAGGATAATAGGGCCACCTTGGGAAGCAAAGAGCTCCTCACTCTTCATCATGCCCACAATCTTCTCGGTGAACCCCTGCATTGCCGCCTGCAAAAACAATGGGTCATTGCCACAAACCTAAGCAAAAGAAGACCTGCATCCCAGACAAGATCCAGAAATTGTGGAGGACTCCCACGGACCTTGAAAGGCTCGTTGTCCGTCCTGAAGCTGATGCCCGGAACATACTTCAGCCAGACCGGAAAGCCGCTGCATAAATTGCATGTGGACAGACACAAGTCACACAAGTCAAGTGACAAACAAAAGCAGATCAAACGCATTCACCAAACTGGAAGCAGCAGCACAATGCCAGTAAATAATATGGACTAGTAGTAGTCTATTTTCACTGTGGTGGTGATTTTTAGCAAGTGGTGGTGAGGAGTAAATATACACACCCGAAATTCCACTCTCCGCAAATGTAGGGACCGATGCGGAGATGTACAAACAGCCCGGCCTTCTGGGCCGTCTTAATGAACTTGACCAAATCGTACCTCCCTTCGAAGTTGTACTGCACCAAGCGAGAAAATTACCACTGGAATTCCACATCTCTTATAATAGCAGCTCACACTGAATGGCTGAATGGGTAGGTGATGATAAGTGTGGATGTAGTACGTTTCCGGGGGTTGGTTCATGGCCATTCCAGAAGACGTAGGTCTGGATCACGTCCAAGCCTCCGTCTTTCGCCTTCTGAATCAGCCCTTCCCACATCTGATGCATAGGAGCAGCGTCAATGGACGGACAGTCAGTGGTCAGTCAATCAGCCAAAGATTCGGAAATATGTGAACAAAAATCTAGCAACAAGCTACCATACATTATTAGCGGTGCTGGAGAAACCAGATGCCCCCAAAATGGTCGCATGAGCAAGCAAAACGAGCAGCATTTGGAGAAAATCTAGAAAAGGGGTCCGCGAGGATAGGGAAATGCCGATATCTGTTGCTTGAAAGCATTGAGCGCAAAGCAAAGAGGGGGAAACGTGCGGGCAAGCAAGCGGCATTTCACTTTTCTTTCATGGCAGCTCCACCAAGAAACCGCGAACCGCGGCATTAACCAGCCATCCAAGAAACTCCCGTCCCCTTCCCCGGAAAAAGTAAGAAAAGGAAAAGGAAAAGGAGACGCTTTCCGAAGAACGCAGGTGGGCTACCTCTGGGGTGCTCCGGGGGTAATGTATGGATCCGGAGAAGAGGATTCTCCTCTGCCCATTGATGAGCACCGCCTTCCGGTCGTAGGTGACCGCGCCCTCCACGGCGGCCGCCAGCACGGACGCCGCCGCCAAGACGGCCAGGCACAGCAGGGTCGCAGCCGCCCACTGCCGCGCCATCACTCCCTGCTCCCCGCTGTCCGGGAAGATGGTCGGAGGAGCGGTGAGGAGGAGGAAGAAGAAGACACACGCGAGGACGGGCACACGCAAATGCGCCTGTGCCTTGCGTGGTCTTCACTGGTCTTCTTCCCTTCCCTCCACCACCACCACGGACGGACGGACCTCCTGCTCCTGGCTGGCCTGTGTTTTTGTTGGTGGGTTTCTTGGATTCTAGGATTCCTTGGCGAGGTTCTCGGGAGGAGCGTCGGCCAGTGGGGGCGCTCACTGGAGCTTTTGGCCCATCGTGATATTATAATCTCTCTCTCCTCGCACACAGAGCGGGCGAAGCTGCTTGGACCGGAGAGAGAGAGGATGGAAAGGAAAGAAGAGAGAAGAGTCCCACCCACTGTAGGAGTGTGGATGTGTGGGACAGCGGGGAGTAGTAGTAGCACAAGCAATGGTACAAAGATGGCAGCTCATCATGCATGCCAATGCCATGATGGCCACCCTCTCTCCCGACCTCTCTTCCCTCCTCCGTGTGTGATGGTGATGACCTAGATAGACGTGGCCAGCTCTGGCGTGCTGAGCCACTGACATCGGGCTCGTCTTTCCGTCACAAGGCGTACACTCTCTGTCTGTTTATTAAAAGGAGCTTCACATCTGCTTGTGTTGTGCCTACTAAAGACATGATTACTGGCAACTAGTAATTCTAAACATGTCACGCATGGATATTTTGAGTGTGGCCAAGATAAGATGCAGCAACGTACTGCCGTGCTGCACGCAGGGCCAACACGGGAGCATGTAGCTTAGGAGCTAAGCTTGGTTGCAGTAAGTACTGGAGGCCATGCTATGCTCCTTGAGTGTTTGGCACCGGATCCCGCTTTCGTTCCATTCCAACGAAAGAAAGATCTTTTCTTCTTTTTTTGAAAAAGATCCAGCAAATTGCTGGCTTCAATTGAATTTAGTAGGGGAAGATCCAACAAAAGAAAGTGGCAAGCAGAAGCACCGCGGCGGTATTGCCGGCCAGCCTCGCTGCTGCCGCTACTTCCACATTGAGAAGTCTGACTGGTTGGTTACTTGCCGTTTTTTTGAGGGTGGTTACTTGCCGTTTGATGCGAACGCAAACGGGAAGATTAAAAAAAAAAGAGGAGAAAGCGATCTTTCGGTGCGGCGAGGCCTCTGGAGGAGGGCACATGGGACGAGAGTGACCGAGCGAGCAGAGCGCAGTGGGTATAGTTGGAGGAAGAGACCATCCATCCGTCGCCGCATTCCTGTGTGTGTCTAAACGGTGGCACAGGAGCCTAGAGAGAGCCTAGCTAGAGAGGTCGTTATGACGTTATGTAAGTGCATTGAATTCACTCGTCGTGGCCGAGCGAGCCTGGAAATGCAGGCCGAGTTCAGGCTACGTTGCACCGATGTAGGCATGGTGTAGCGGCAGCCAGGCCAAGGCGAGGCGTCAGTGGACGGGCATTCGATACGAGGATGGATCGGAAGATGCACCCGAAACAGCACGCACGCGCCCACCGATCCCCGGCCGCTGACGACAAACACCAGAGAGGATGCAGCGCCTTTGTGCAAAAGCGGGGCGGATTAAAAGGGGAAAAAGAGAGGGAGGCGATTCATTAGTGGAGGCACAGGCGGCCCACCAGGCTGAACCAACGACCCAAAGCACGCATGTCGCAAAGGCAGCAGCGCACGCCGTTCCCCATGATCGATCACCTTGTCCATCCGTGTGTGTGTGCCGTGGTCACACCGTTTTCCCCCGGAAACCCCCAGGCCACGCCCCGTGATCCCGAGCCCCAAGCACCAGAGCAGAGGAAACCATCCCGCCCGCTCGCGCTGGCGCTCGCCTCGTGCCCGGACGGGACGTACCTGCGCGCGTACGCCAGCCATTTGTGCCCATGTCCCCCGCCCTCTGCGTCGCGCGCAGTAGAGCGGTGCTCTCGGGGTGGCCTCGCCTGGGCCTGCCGCTGCTCGGTGGCGGCGCCAAGGCCATCCGGGGGTCGCGCGGTTGGAGGCGCCCCTGTAAACGGAGAGCGCGGCATGGGGACGGACAGGCGCGTCACGCGCGCGTGTACGTTAGGCTGCGCTGCACGTCTCTCCAGTCATTGACCAGAGTATCCTCACAAGTCGCAACAGGACGAGGCGGTGCCGACGCGGCCGTGCTGCCTGCGAGGCGATCGGTGGGTGAGGGTGCTCGATCGATCACTCGTAAGCGTCCGTTGGGCCATCCCATCCGTTCCGGTGTAGTATGTCACATGCATATGCGTACGCCGTATTTTGTTGGACGGATGTATGCGAGCGGCGGGCGTTTCAAACAGGAAGACACATGTGTGTGGTCCTGAGAACGTACGAAATGTGATGGAGCTGGGGTTGGGAGTACGTAGATGGTAAAATGCCTGTGGATGGTTAAGCGACGTGTAAATAAGACATGGCAAAGGTGGTCACAGTGCCCGTCCAGGTCCAGGCCCGTGTTCCGCGCATGCATGGTGCTCCCAGTCAGCTCTTCACCGCCACACCCACATGGCTGTGCAGAGGCCCCCGGGCCCATCTGGCAGGCGGCCCCAGACCATGCACGTGGCCATTTCCAGACGTAAAAAACGTCGTTATTCTACTTCCACTCCTGCATGACACCGTATCATTTTTGTATCAGTAGCACAAGGGTAGCAGCAGTTCCATGTCCAAAAGCGAATGGTCAAACAAATCTGCGTGCCCCCTCTGAACGGTGATCTGCATGACACCGTATCATTTAGGAAGACACTGTGATCACAGATTCAGCATCCACACACATGATCATAGATATGCGCAAGCCAACGGTAAAACAACAAGGAAAGTAAACGGTGCCCCCTCTGAACCTGAAGTAAACAATGGTCGTATCGTACTACTGTATGTATCTCAGGTCCCAGCTGGACAAAATTACTGTTATGACCTATAAGACTAACAAAATTTCGATTTGACCTCGTTTCAAAAGAAATTTCGATTCTGACCTTTTTGGATGACGCCAACATCCCTGGCGTCTGGACCCTGGCCCGCACTGCTCGCCTGTCCGTTGACCTGCTGACATGGCAAAGGGTCCCTGGCGTCTGGCCCTGGTAAGTGGATAACCCACAGGAGAGTGTGTGGGACCCACCCCACACACTTTCCCCAATCCACAACCCGAGCTTGAAGAACACTTGGAGCTCTCATACTCTCTCCTACCCCTCAAGCTCCCCTCAAATCCTCTCCAAAAGGTGCATCCCTTAGGTGGATCTTTCCATCACTTTGCTGCTCTTGGTAATCTCCCCCAAATCATTCAATTATTTTTTTGTTAAATCTTGTTATTTTGGTTGCATTTTATACATGTTGGTGGAACCCTAATTCATGTTTTATACATGCTGCTTATTTGAAGAAAGGAGTGAAGTTTCTGAGCTTGCCTATGCTGAAGTTTTGGTTGGCTGACTATGCCACTCGAAACCATAGGCCATTTTATGTTGAGCACTCCGACATGAAGTTGCGTTACACCGTGGTGTGTGAGCAAGAAGGATGCCCATGGAAGGTTCGTGCAAGAAAGCTTAAAGAAACCGAAGAATGGGTGTTAAAAAGTTGTGTTGCCACTCATAGATGCAAACCTCCATCTAAACGACTTAGAAAGACACACCGGCAACTCACATTTGAGTATCTCGGATACAAATGGATGAAAGACATAGGCTTTGATCCCACTGTGAAAGTGAGGTTTCTAATGCGGATGGTGAAAAAACAATTTGGTTATGAAGTCAAGTATGGGAAGGCATGGAAGGCAAAGGCAAATGCTATTAGGATGTTGTATGGTGGTTATGAAGAAGCATACAACCAGCTCCCAAGGTTGTTGGCCACCATTGCACATAGGAACCCGGGCATGTTTCATGTGGTCGAGGATCACGAGGGAGTGTTCCGCCGTGCCTTCTGGAGTTATGGACAATGTGTGGAGGCGTTTCAGCATTGTCGTCCGGTCTTGTCTATAGATGGCACGTTCTTGACCGGTAGATACAAGGGCACACTAATGGTAGCAATGGCGCACTCATCAAATGACAACGTGTTGCCGTGTGCATTTGCTTTGGTGCCTTCCGAGCACCAAGACAACTGGGAGTGGTTCATGGGTCATGTTAGGCACAACGTGATTGGGGCTAGGGAGGTATGCATCATATCGGACCGGCATCATGGCATACTCAAGGCAATGGACATTGTTATTCCAGGATTTCCAAAGCTTCACCACAGATGATGCATGAGGCATTTCATGGCCAACTTTTACCGGGCATGTAAGAGCAAGGAGCTCAGCAAAGACCTTACCCATGTATGTGTGGCCTTCACCACCCAAGGTTTCGATGCTCGGTACAACAAACTCTTTGCAACGGTGAACGAAGGGGGAAAAGACTTCTTAACTAGGAATTTAAGCGAGAAGCACAAGTGGGCACGCGCTCATGACGATGGTGGTTGGCGATATGGCGACATGACGAGCAATCTGGTAGAATGTTTCAACAATGTGTTGAAGGGTGCTCGTGCATTGCCGGTGACTGCAATAGTGGAGTACACCTTCTTCAAGCTTAATGAGTACTTTCAGAGGCATTCTGAAGAGACTGCAAAATGGATAGGTGAAAAAAAGGATTATCTGGAAAAGGTTGATGAATGGTTGCAGTTACAAGCAAGCAAGTCTTCACGGCAACAAGTTATCATATTCGACAGAATTGAAATGATCTATCAAATTGATGAGCCAGGTGGCACAACACGAGACGGTTTTCAATATGGTGGTGCTGCATTTGAGGTGCGTCTGAAGACTCGGTGGTGCCAGTGCGAGAGGCCTAGTAAGTATCATTGGCCATGCTCGCATTTGATAACGGCGGCGAAGGCGAAAAACATACATGTTTGTGATGGAGAAACCGTGCTCGCATTCGAGACTAGTTAGTATGCTTTGTTCATATTTTTGGTTGAGACTAGCATGCTTTGTTCATATTTAACAGTGTGTGCTACAAGTTGCTAAGCAAAAACATTAACAAAAGACAGAAGTGTGTGCAAAAACACCAGGTCCACACCCAGACGCCAAGGTCCATGGCGTCTGGCTCATTTTGCTCGCGCGGGAGACCAGACAAGCTGTCTGGTGTGTTTGATGGACACCCAGACGCCAAGGTCCATGGCGTCTTCCTCCCACAACCAGACGCCAGGGACCCTGGCGTCTGGCTCGCTTTGCTCGCGCAGGTGACCAGACAAGCTGTCTGGTGTGTCGCGCAGGTGACCAGACAAGTTGTCTGGTGTATTTGATGGACATCCAGACGCCAAGGTCCATGGCGTCTGCCTCCCACACCCAGACGCCAGGGACACTGGCGTCTGGCTCGCTTTGCTCGCGCAGGAGACCAGACACATGTCTGATGTGTCTGATGGACATCCAGACGCCAAGGTCCGCGACGTCTGGTATCCAGAGAGCATTCTTGCAGTTATCTGTCTGATGGATAAGATTCGAGTGGATACGATTTTTTGGGCCCACCTCTAGCCCTCTCATCCATTCATCTCCACCTCTACCCCTCTCATTTCATTCATATCCACCCACTCTCACCTCTAGCCCTGCCAACGTCACTCCCTCATCCAGCACCCTACCCCCCCCCTCAGATCTCTCACAAATCGGTCTGGTTTCACCGTTGGATCTTCAGGATTTCGAGACTAGAAGGTAAATCAACTCCACCCCCATTTTTTGGTTGGTTTAATTTACCATACTTTTATGAAAACCCTAGTTTGTTTTCCTCGTGGTTTAATGTATCATAGGTTAGCTACTAAGAGATTTGTGTGTTGTAGATGGCTAAGGAAACTCAGTGAGTGCTTAGCCCTGTTGTTCATGTGCAAGGCTTGTCTTCATGTATTGTGCAAGTTAGTGAAGTGGACCTCACTTTCGATTGGTTGAAGACTAAATTCATGTTGAAACAAGGGTTGAAGGAAGAGGATTTTGTGTACTACGTCAGCAGGAGGCAGTCAGATGGCCCCGGGGAAAGAAAATTGGTTGACATAACTGATGATGACAAGATTCAAGAAATGCTGGAAGAATGAGAATGGAAAAGGGTTGTTGACTTGCATTGCTACAGGAAACCAAGTTATATGTGATGTTCATGTCGTTTCAACCATCGTGGTCATGAACTACTTATGTCATTCGAGACATTATATGTGATGAACTTCTCATTCGAGACTATTTGTGTAATTTGAACTATGTTTGTAATTTGCTATGTCATTCGAGACATTGTATCATAGACCATCGTGGTCATGAACTATGTTTGTCATTTGCTATTATGTGAACACTAATGTTTGTCATTCGATACTATGGGTGTTTGCTAGAACAAAATATATATGTCATTCGATACTATGCTGTGACAAAATATGAACAAAATGAAAAAACTACTACACCAGGGCCAGACGCCAAGGACCATGGCGTCTGATCCCCTGACTTAGACCAGACGCCAAGTACCATGGTGTCTGCTCCCCTGACTTAGACCAGACGCCAAGGACCATGGCGTCTGCTCCCCTGACTTAGACCAGACGCCAATGACCCTGGCGTCTGGGTCCCTGTACATAATATTTGACACAGGAAGATAGCACATTATATAATAATATGACAGGTTCATAGAACACAGAAGATAGCACATTTCACAGAATTTTCACCACGACAAATTCTTGCATACAAACGACAACAAGTCCACAGATTTTTCATCACGATAAATTCATGCATACATAAGACATCAAGTGCATACATAAGACACCAAATTCAAGACAACCTATAAGAAGTTTTTACCACGACAACAAGAAGCTCACTTCCTCCTTCCTCTCTTTGCAATGGTTGCAAGTGTAGGCTCCTCCTCTTCACTAGTCTCCTCCTCCTCCTCTTCGTTGTATGCCTCCTCCTCCGCCTCAGTGTTGGCCTTATATCTTTGCATTCCTATTGGGATAAGCTTATGAGGATACTCCGGACTATGGAATTGTGTGTTCCATTTCTTCTTTCTACCTTTCTTGCCTGGTGTCTTAGCTATGGCTTTGCCTTTCCTAGAGCAAGCATTGACTTGTGTCGGTTGTGTAACCTGTGATGGTTGTGGAGCATCAACATCATACTCATGATCCTCTTGATGTGTTGCATCATACTCTTGCTCCTCATGATGTGTTGGCTCCTCTTGGTGTGCTGGCTCCTCTTCATCGAACTCCTCCTCCATGTCCTCATCGTTCTGTAGATAACACCATCTATTAGCTGTGGCGGCGCGGCTACCAGGTGCATACACGTCACTGGACTGAGCACCATGGCAAGAAAGCATTGCTGCCATCTTATGAAACCACTTCTTGAACTTCTACAATAAGACAAAATATGCTATGATATGAGATGCACATAAATAATCCGTGAAAAGAAACTTTTATAATATATTGATCACACCTCCATCGTGATCCTAAGAGTCCTCTCAGATAATGCACCACCAGGTGGATGACTCAGTGCAACATTGGCATCGTTGACGCACAGAAGCAACTCTCTGCCCTGCAATTCATGAACACACCAAACTTATGTATTTGAAAAAAGACAACATGATGCAAGTATGTTACAATAGGTCAAACAGACTACCATTTCATCATGCATCGGTGCATAGTCAACGTGAGCCCCTCTGGTGTCTCTCACAGCCGTGTTGAAGGTTTGATAATCTTGTGCAGTCTCCGGGTCTTCAGACACCAACTCCGACCACTCCTCATGAGTCCAACCAGGCTTCAGCTTTAACCGGTAACGATCCGCATACCACACTTGATACTTCTGATATGCTGACTGATTGTGAGGTCTATTCTCTGATTGCACTAACGTGTCTCTTTGATTCCAAATGTCTATCCACGCACGCTGTTTGTTTGCCCAATCCGATATATCATGATTGTTCCTTCGATCGAACCTACAAATGATGCACGGGACAAAGCATTAGCAAACATTGATTTATTCAATGCTCTACTACATACTCAAGGCATGCTTGCTTACCGATGCAGAGATAGCATTTCCTCCTTGCTCTCCTCAATTGGAATACATTGTCTTCTTTCAAATTGTCTTGCCACACGGTCTACAAAGTGCCACTCGACTGCGAAGAAGCATATCATTGGGCACCTCGCCCGCCAAAGATGGCTATCACGCGTGCACATCTCATTAAGATCAAAGTCACGATCTTCCACATAAGGCAACCAATATACCTGCAAAACAAAGAGATACATTGTTAGCTACATAAGTTTCATTCTTAACTAAATTTTATCTCATCGAACTTCTCAAAACCTGCTCAGCAGTCAAGGTGTCCAGCTCGTTCATATAGCACTTGTATCGCACATGTGAGCTTTCTATGTAGATTGTCACTTGTTCCCAATAGTAAGCAAGCGTAGGGCGCCGATATGGATCATCATCATGCAACCCGTCATGATTACCCCGTGGGTTTGCCATGAGGGGGTTCTTGAAATCGGGCCGTCCAACCAGGATCCGCTCCCACATCCACACGGATAGGCTCCAAACAAACCCAGACAATGAGGATGTATCTCCCTTCCTCCGACACGCCAAGTCAAGCTGCAATCAAACAAACATGTTAGATATGGAGGCGCATGACAAATGCAAGATAAATGGTTGCAAATATCTCTTACCTGACGATACAAATATGCTAGTGCGGCCGAACCCCAGCTATACTGGGTATCCCAGTTATTGAGTAGCTCCAAGAACATCCAGAGGGCTGAGTTCCCGGTTGCATATGAGAAGACTACCTTGATTAGTACATACCAAAGATAGGCCCGCGCGTACTGCTGCACAACCACGTCAATGGCACCCTGAGGGCACGGATTGGTGTCTCCTCTGACTAGTTTTAGCCAAGAATGCCTCACTCTCGCGGTATCGGCCTTGCCTTCTTGAGGGTCGTCGGGCTGAACACCAATTAAAATGCCTGTCCATTCTCGCCAATTAACGACGCTGACACGCCCGGTAACAGCTTGTCCGTCGATAGGAAGGCCGCTTATCATAGCCATGTCATCTAGGGTCATCGCCAGCTCCCCACATGGAAGGTGGAACGAGTGAGTCTCCGGCCTCCAACGATCCACAAGTGCGGTCAACGCCGCGTGGTTCACCGGCGGAGCGCGTCGCTTAAACTGTAACACGAATGGGAGAAGACCCAATCTCCGAATATAAGGCTCGTACCGCGGATCGTAAGTAAAGCCATCAGCGGAATGACCCCTCATGCGCATAGCAACTACAAGCTGCAAATAAAGTGATGTTTTGATCAATACAAGAACACAAATGAGAAATAAAGAAATTTGACAAGTCTTGCTTCTTACCTTTCCATTCTCAATGTCACGAGCACGATGCTCCTTATCCCACTCATCGATTAATCCGGCATATCAAGGTCCATCATCATCCGCCGTCCTACAAAACAAATCACAAACATCTATGAATACATGAACAATATAAAACAATACAATTTTCTTCTCCAAGTTATGCCATATGAACACACCATTCTTCTCAAACATAACCACATCATTTTTTTCTTCTTCATATGCACACATAATTCTTCTCAAACATACCAACATCATCTCAATCAAATAAATTTGTCAAATAATATGGTGTCACATATGCATATCATCTAGAGTACCAAATTTCACCATATCTTTTGCAAATAAAGTATGCCAACAATAAGATTATCTACACATAGAGACATCATATTTAAATTCAACTATATTGTTATACCACATACACACATCCTATCAAACCAAATTATCAAACAAGTCTATTTTACATACAAAAATCACCCCTCTTAGTTAAAAAAAATTCCTATGGACAACATATGCACAAAACGGAATTGATTTTGCCTACATGTTCAACTACACATCATCTACTGCCTACCAAATCATCTATCAACTACAAACAATTTCCTAAAACAAAGAAACCATCTACTCATCTAACATCACCTAGTGTTGAATAATGCATCAAAAAGAAGAGGACTCAACCCAAATAAATTGGAGGAGACGGGGGAGAATACCTCAAGGATGCTTAGGGGGCCCAGATCCACGAACTAGAGTGGAGGATGGAGTAGATCAGGTGAGGATTTGGTGAGAGGGAGAAGAGGGGCGAAGGAGAGGAAGCCCTCTGTTCGTGCGCCGCCAGGAGGAAAAGAGATGGGTGGGTGGTCTCGGCCCGTGGGGGTTATCCACTTACCAGGGCCAGACGCCAGGGTCCCTGGCGTCTGGCCCCTTTGCCACGTCAGCAGGTCAACGGGCAGGCGGGCAGTGCGGGCCAGGGTTCAGACGCCAAGGATCCTGGCGTCTGCTTCGCAATCCAGACGTCAGGAATGTTGGCCTCACCCAAAAAGGTCAGAATGGAAATTTCTTTTGAAATGAGGTCAAATCGGGATTTTGTTAGCCTTATAGGTCATAACAGTAATTTTGTCCTCCCAGCTCGACTCGCGTTTGTGCAAAGTGGGATCCATCGTCCGACGAGACGCAGGCTCTGCCCTGCCGCCGCACCCGTCGGCAGCAAATCTGGTCCGGATCTCGGCGCGGGAACTCATCTCTGATTGAGAGAGGGAGAGACTGATAGTGATCAGTGATGAACAGCGTGAGTTTGCGCACTGTGTCGCGTGCAGGCCGTCCTCTGTTCTCCGGTCTAGGCCGATCATCGTGTCACGTACGTATCCCATCCCATAGTTACAGAGCCGAGTCAAACCAAGCTTTCACGTTCACCGGAGGTTGTGGACAGTTAGATCTGTTTTCCGACGTTGTTGGCCGTCAGATCTTGGGCTGGCTTGGTGTGAGCTGTTGGATATTTCACTCATCAATCTGGGCCGTTAGATTTTCTGAATATGGCAATGGTGGGTGATTCGCTATATTGGCCAAGGGTATCGAGAGGCATAGTGGTTGTACTCCTTCCGTTCCGAATATAAGTCTTTTTTAAAATTTTAATATGAACTACATACGGATATATATAAACATACTTTAAAGTGTAGATTCATTTATTTCTCTTCATACATAGTTAATATTGGAATCTCTAAAAGGACTTATATTTATGAACAAGGGGAGTATAAATTTTCTTACAGTTCATACATAATGGAAAAATACCCTTTGGAACATGGTGGTAACTACACCTGGTTATGTACTTTATTTTTAAAAAATTCATAAAAGGTCAAAACGTTCCAAAAACTTTTTCCCAACAAACTTGAGTTGTCTTTTTTGGCGTAGAAAAATTTTCTGCAATGAAATATTCTCCGACAAAAATGACGAATATTCCGTGACAATAGCGTGAACAACACGGCCTATATAGCGAAATTTTTGCTCTTTTACATCCACAACAACACGAAAGTCATTTCTTTGCGAAAGTTTTTTTTACGAGTGCAACAATAAACCTACTTTGTTCACAAAAAGTTTTAGATTTTTTGACTTCGTTACAAATTACTATTTAAAAAAATTAGGTGTAATTACAGGCGAGAGCCATATGTTCCGGTCCAAACATAATGCTTTGGTATATCATACATTTCATTATAGCACTGACGACTCAAGTTCTATCTACCCCTGGAACCAAATGGAACCAAATGGACCCTCGAAGCAAATGGAGTAAATCTGATGGAACACTATGTTTTTATTTTAGGGATTTTTTTTAGTTTACATTTTGCCAATTTTTCTTATGTCACTCTAAAATTTGATATTTCACTTGCCACTCTTAACTTTTGACAATGTATCATAATTGTCATTTCATGGCAAAAGCAAAAATAATTCTATTTCATTTTTGTCACTCTTAGTTTTTGACAATGTATCATAATTTCCATTTCATGGCAAAAGCAAAAATAATTCTATTTCATTTTTGTCACTCTTAGTTTTTGACAATGTATCACAATTGTCATTCCGTGGCAAAAACAAAAATAATTTCATTTCACTTTTGTTACTCTTTGCTTTTGACAATGAATCACAATTGCCACTCTATTTTTTTTTTGCTTTTGCCATGAAATGACAATTTTGATGTATTCAAAAGCTAAGAGTTTGGTCATGACATGACAAATGTGATTCGTCAAAGGCTAAGAGTGGCCAAAGTAATACCAAAATTGACAAAAGCTAGAGTGGCAAAAATAGAAAGAAATCATTTATTTTATATGCAATGCTCCAATGATTTTGTACCTTCGGAGGCACATGATCATTAGATATGTATGAGATACAGGATATGGGTGTACCGTGTACGGGTGTCGGTGGGTGTTCATATTACAAAACTCGTCATGACTAAGCCAAGTCCGAGCAATCGGACATGGTTGTCGTTGTGCGTCAACAGCGTGTTGTTACTCAGTGGCG